>NC_056731.1:1867359582-1867424224 GCF_019279795.1 Protopterus annectens | reverse complement strand
GACCATGACACCCATGCAGATGGACAGTACTGTTACAACTGCTGAATCCTACACAAATGCACTCTATAAGCACTTGCAGGAGTGATAGCTTGTGCTATCCCAAACAGAACCAGGACATTATACTCCTAATTAACTAAACCAATCTGGTGGTCCTCTGCCATAAACATATTGTACTACAGGAGGAAGACACTGTTGCAAACAAGAGTACAATACCATGCGTGGAGGAGATCCCTGGCCAGCCTCAGTAAAAAGGTGAGATCCCTTATAAGATCCTCCAAAGCTAGCTATGAAAACTATAAAGCAACTAATACCAACACAACCACAAAGCATTCTATAGCTATGTCACATATCTCGATGTCAACAACCAGATCTGCTCTGAGTTACAGCACAAAGGCACGAACATTACAGAAACAATTGATATTGGCAACATCCTGGCAGATCCCTCTCAAAGCTGCACACTCTAAAGGCAATATCACAGCATCCATGGGACCAGACAACATCACAGGCTGCGTTTTACACGCACTTCAGATCGTACTGTCTCCCCACCTATGGACCATGTTCAATAATAGCCTCACATCAGGAATAGTGCCCCCTGAATGGTGCACAGCAACAGTTATCCCACTCCACAAAGGTGGCACCACAACGGACCATGGGACCTATTTCCCTATAGGCCTGACTAGCCTGGTCTGCAAGGCTATGGTGAACATCATGGATCACTGTCACAGAGACATTGGGTACCTCCCAACTTTTGACCCCTCCCTGTTTGGCATTGTTAAGGCTGGACCATGCCTCCTAAACCTGGTGGACTTCTTAGAGGCAGTTACCAAGGCATTAGATGAGGGTAAGGAGGTCCAGACAGCCTATCTAGATCTCTCATAGGCTTTCAACACCATTTCTCCTTCTGGTATTATCAACATACCCATCCTCCTGAACAATAACCCCTATGTCATGTGATGGTTTGCAAAGTGGATCACGGACAGAACCCACACAGTGGGAGTTGCATACCCTAGGTCTGACTGTATACCAGCTACAACTGGCATCCCCCAGGGCTCAGTCCTTGGACCCCTCATGTTCGGTATACACTTCTTTGATGTACAGACAAGCACAGGAGGGCTTTGGCTGAAAAGGTTTGCAGACGACTGCAAACTAGGGGACATAATTCTTTCCCCAGCTGTTACAGACACCCTCTGGAAGGGTTGCACTGAGACGGATACCTGGTGTTAATATCATGGCGTCAAGCTGAATGCCTAAAAGTGCATAGTCATCCCCTTTGGATATAACTAATTACCCACGGACTACCACATAGGTGCTAGTCCCCTACATACAGAAAAGGTAATACGGGATCCAGGAACCCCAGTAGATAGCAATCTCTCCTTCGATACTCATAATGACAAGGTGGTTAGAATATTCTTCTACATGGCCACCCTAATCTCTAATGGGTTCGCATCCAGATCAGAGGGGCCATTGTGACTCTACACATGTCATATTAGACCCATTAAAGGATACAACACCCCATTTGGGATATACCTTACAAGACAACTGCAACAGCTTGGAAGACCACACCATTACCACACCAAGAGGATTACTGATCTCAAACAGATGACCTATGCAGCCCAACCTACAAAACTCCAGCTGTACTCAGTTGCATACCGCATACTCACAGGTGATCTCTGCTTGATATACAAGGCCCATGTCCAACCCTGTATTGCTGGATATGCTCCACCTAAACAGAAGCCCCTGAGAGCCACATGCTCTAGGGATATACACCTAACCACAACGATGAGTAGGACATGCTGGACGGATAGATTCCTGACCCGGACACTCCCTATGCTTTGGAACATGATTCCAATGTACATCAGGCAGGGCCCCTCATGAGCACTCTTCAAGTGAAACCTTGACGTGTGGATGGGAGACAGACATGTACCCCGGGGATCCCTGCAGTGGCTCTGCTGGACAGAGGCACAGGGAACTATTGGTTCTGCCATTCAGAGGCACAGGGAACCAACCTATGGGGGTGGCGAAAGCCAACACACCCTAGCTAGGCTTACAGATACCCTTAGTAAGACAGCCTAGTATCTACCTTTGCACATATTACATGTCGTATGTGCATGGATAGTTAATAGCTCTTCTATTTTACTTTGCTATCATGCTGATAAACTGTCGGCTCACTAAAAGACATATGTATCTGTTATTGTGTATTGTAAATGCCAATTGACATAACTAATGTTTGCCTAATATTACAGAAATGCTATGTAGCTTGTAATACATATCTGCCTACAATACTGTACATTACATAATTATTGGCACAATATCCGACAATGCAAATCATACTTGCACAGTGGCCCAACCTTCCACATATTATTCTCTGTAATACACCCAGACATATGGCTACAGTTACAATATATCGACATATACTATCCCCTGTTATAGCACATACTTGTTGGACCAGCCTTACCACTGACATTGGCTGGTGAGGAGTATTTCTGTTCAAAGCCCTTATATAGCATCCCATGTGGTGTATGCGGTGTTTGCCTTGTGACCTACAGCAGTACACACAAATACTATAAGCGTTACTATGCTCAACAATACATCACTACAAGATAACTGTTTCCACTATATGGATTGCGTGCACTTTAAATACTACAGAATAGTACTACATACACAGACATACTGACTGTTCTACATACCTTATTAGTAACCCGAGGTGTCGTTAGCTGTTGATTCAATCCTTTTCGGTTTGTGTTTCAATGTTTTTTGTAATGTTCCGCTAGTATATATGGATGGTTTGAATGTGTGATAACACATCCTTTTCTAGTTACATATCGGTAACATGTGGAATCCTGTCCACCAATTGCTGTTCCAAATTAGTTAATTGGATGCACATCAGCACTGCAGCTACTCCATTAGCCGATACCATGGCAACAGTGGTGTATAAGTGAGTACTCCTTTTGGGCATTGTCCGTTTGCCTTACTTTCAAGGGAGATGGCCTAGATGTGTTATTGCAATATATTTCAACAGCTATATGGAGACACACAGAGATATATTAGCTTCATGACTCCCGTGGACTATGTGTAATGGCTAGACAATTTAGTTCTACATGTGAGTACAGCTGTTGTATTTCGGAACAGTGCTACTTATGCAGGGTTTGTTTGTACCTGATACTTCTGCAGATGTTTAAGTCTGGCAAGGATGTTTGGCCAGCTCAAGGCCATATGGCTATGCATGAACTGTTATGTGGTGTACAGTGGGCTCACCAGACATCCTTGATTTGGTGTACAAGTGTAGCATACTGTGCTGTTACTCACTAATTGCTAACACATCCCGGTGTACGCACAACCCTCTGAAATGGGATTAGTGCAAACAAACCCTATTACATCAGCAGCTGTTCCACTGTATAACAGCAGCTATTTCACATAGGGCCATGTTAGTGTGTCTCTGACAAGGTATGTTAAGGCATCTGCAGATGTCGTACAGTGTGTGAATGATTTGTGATGTTATTACAGTTTGTATTGTAATATGTTTAGGTGTGGGGGTGATGTTGGTGGGTGTGCTTAGCAGATGCAGGCGTGTAGGAACTGCTTTTATACATAATCGCTATGTGCATGAGGGTTCCTTCCCTATTTGAACACCTATCCTTTTGTGGACTAATACAATGGTAATTGCAGGCTGATTCATTAAGGCACTGTTATGTGGTTCCTGTATAGCATGCAGGTGATGTTAGTCCTTGAATCCCTTCGGTAATACACCTGAATGTAACAACGTGTTGCATGATAGCTGTGTAGTTCTGTAATAGGTATTTGCAGTCATCGTAGTTGTGTTGGTGACTGACCCTCTTTGGCTAGGGTTGCCACCTTTTCATATGGCCATAGTGGGACCTTTTCAGGACACACATCTGATTTTACAGACCGACACAAACCCACGGTCAGTACAAGAGATATAACTTTCCTTTTTTGCCTAATTATAAGCTTATTCTTGTAGCAGTTTAGTTGCTTATCCTGTTTCCTGTAACATGTAGGTATTTTAGATACAGAAATAACTATTGTATGCAACTATTACAGTACATATGGGACATAATTATGTCCTACAATCCCAGGACATTTGCCACATTTAATATATTTGGTCAGGGCACAACCGCCCAAAGAGGGAGTGTCCCTCGCAAAGTGGGACACGTGGTAACACTATCATTGGCCCATGTCCATAGCACATATTTGTAATGGTGTATAGGCATATACTCTCCATAGCCTTTGTTCATAAAGGTTGGTAGTGGCGGAATGTGTGACTGCTATGGTCTATGTTATACACATATATGAACACTTCAACCACTGTACACGGGAGACCTATGGAATCCTGAAACCATAGTGTTCTGACGCACACAGTACCGGGACCAGACTCCCATACCCCACATTGCCGACATCAACAGTAACTTGTGAAGGTAACACGAACATGGAACACACACATGCACACACAGACACACTGCTACCCAACACATCCAAACAAACCATCTTACACTACGTATGAGCAGGTGACCAAGCCCCCCTACACCCCCCATGTAGGTGTCTGCGCCCCCCACACCACCCCCTACTTTAATATTCTACATCCTAGGTCGTGCAAACAGACGCACAAAGCTAACCCACAACCACACATTACAGTCCCCCAAGAACACACACAACACACAGAACACATACTTATACACACTACAGCCCTAAGAAACACACGTATACACAGTAACCTACCCAAACTGCAACACCAGAAGCACTGACTAACTGTCCATTAACATCGTGAGATTATACCTCGCGCATCTGGTGTTTCGGTACTGTGTTCTTTTGGATCTTAAGCCTCGGGATTACACTCGTAGGTATGTAAAGCAGTCGGTATGTGGTAGGTATCCCATTTATATGTACCTCCATGGTTATGTAGATGTTGTTAACCTATCTATATATCTACATATATATATGTATATCCCCATATATCGGCATCTCTCTCTCTCTCTCTCTCTCTCCCTCTCTATATATATATATATATATATATATCTATATATATATATATATATATATATATATATATATATATATATATATATATATATATATATATATATATATATATATATATATATATATATATGATGATGATGTATCTATATATATATATATATATATATATATATATATATATATATATATATATATATATATATAAAACATACACTTTTCATTGGGTACATGCCGGTTTGTCCTATTTCAACACATTCCTACATTTTGTGTTTTATCCTGTCAGTATACACGACTGCCATTGATACATCTCAGGTAGCTTAGTGGTATGTTATTGTGATGAATGTGTACATGGTTACATGTTCCAATCCTGGCAGTGATATCTTACCTCTCAGAGCAGGCACTGGTAGTGCAAGGGTGATTAACACACATTTCAGCGGTTGTGTGTTCCACATGTTTATTATTCTGTGGAGAACTACCTATATATGCAAGCTGTGTTTAAGGTATACTATGTAACATGTACACATCTGTGAAGATTTCTGTCAGGGATACTCCCCATTATTTGGAACTACATCCATGATTACATTATACAAAACCCCTCACTGACACTCCGGGAAATCCTTGCAGAGTGGGTGGTGAACAGTAGCTACACCCCAGGGACCCTGCAAGTGACTCTGCTTCACAGAGGGACAGTTAGTTGATCAATGGGGTGGCGACAGCAGACACATTTTGCCTATGCTTATGAGTGGCCTCGGCAGTTGGATATGTACCTACCTATGTATATGTGAACCTGCACATACAGTATGGACACATGCTGATAGCTTAATTTACTGTTCAGGTATTGACTTACCATGCGCCAATGGCGGTTGTGTGTACAATAGTTGAGGGCTACCTATGTAGGATGCACACAGTAGACCACCTATACATGACAATTTACAAGTGGTCGTGTGTGTGTGCCATCAATGTTTGCTGTGTGTGCAGGTGGAGAAGGGTGTCAATCCATGGGTGCCTACACTGTCAGTGTGTGTGCTATACATTCCCTCTTTGCCAAGGCATGGGCATACTGGGCACGCCTCCATCTGCATACTGGGGCTAGCACAGGATGTTCTTGGTCTGAGTTCCCCTGTGCCTGTAGGTCCCTTGGCAATGATGGTGGGCTGTGAGGGCCTTCACCATTCTGTCCCTGCTGCAGCTGTTTCCGCAGGATCATATTGTGTAGCATGGCACATACTATGAAGAGATGGGCACACGTTCCTGGAGAGTACTGCAAGGCTCCACCAGATATGTCCAAGCAATTGAACCATGATTTCAGCATCCCAAACATGCGCTCTGTGATGATTCTGGTTTCTGCATGTGCCTCATTATGGCGTTCTTGCTTGGCTGTGTGTGCATTTCTGATGGGTGTCATCATCCACGGTTCCAGTACATAGCCAGCATCCCCCACCAGGTGGCCATATGGGATGTCCCCCCTGGCAAATACCTGATACAGCTGTGAGGCATGCCAGATGTGGGAGCCATGATAGCTTCCAGGGCTGCCAACACACACATGCATGATAATGCCCTGGGCATTGCACACGACCTGGCAGTTGATGGAGGGAAATCCTTTGCAGTTTATGTAGCACCTACCCTGCTCACTGGGTGGTGACTTGATGTGTATGTGCATGCAGTTTATTGCACCCCGTACCTCCGGATAGTCTGCCACATGGTGGAAGAGAAGCATATTGCTGGCCAACTCCTCCTGCATTTGGGGGAAGTATATGTGCTCATTGGCATGTGGTAACATGGCATCCAGGAACTGGTGGAATACCCTGAATGCTGATGCCTCTGAGATCCCCATGATATCCCCAATTGGCCTTTGGAAGGAACCTGTGGCTAGTATTCTTAAACTTACACATACCTTCGTGTCCACTGGGATGGGTTCCCCTCTGTTACTTCTGGCTCTGAGGCATGGCCGGCACAGCTCAACAATTTGCTGTATGATGTCCCTGTCCACCCTGTAATGCTCTACTATCTCCAGATCATGTAGCCCCTGGTAGGTTACCCTGGGTCTGAACACTCATCTCCTCCTCCTCCGGTGCCTGAGATGGTTGTCAGCATCATCCTCCACACCACCATCAGTCTCCAACACATGCTGGTGAATCAAAGCTATGGCAGTCCCTAACATATACATAGTAAAAGTTCCCTGTCTGTATACACCAATGGTGCAGAGTGTCTGGGAATACACAAGTGTGTGTGTGGGGCTTTCACACCTTATACTATTGTGCAATGGATGATGCTGGTGTAATTGGGTGTGTTTGTGCTATTCCAGCTGCAGGGTATCTTAATTATTGGTTTAACAGCAAGTACTGCTATTGTGGGGCCTTTGGTGTTGACTTACACTTGTCTGCAGTGATGCATCTATTGCCCTTTACTTCTATTTTCAACCCGATTCACCTCGCATTGTCAGGCATGCATCCAGCTGCTGCCTTTCTTGTTTTGTGCTTCCACAACCCAGGATTGTGTTGGGAAATGTGTTATGTAGCTGATCTACTGCAAGTTTGCTTTGTTCTGCTGTGGCAGTTCTCTTTTCTTTGCTGTACGGCACCTCCCCTTTCCTGTTCTGCAGATAGCTGCTAGCAGCCTTGTTAGCTGTTGTCTATGGCCCACTGTGAGTTTCTAGGTGTTAATTATTCATTTGTACTCCAATTACCATGCTGCAGCATTTCCTTATTGTCTTCCTGTATCCTTCCTGTTTCAGCTATGGTGCGCACCATGCACAGCTGTTTACCGGGTTTCATGCGCGTTTTTATCCACGTTCACATGAATTTTCGGTTACCTTGTGTGCTCTCAGCTAAGAAAAGCTATGGCTACTTCCACACCCCTATCCTGCGGCTTTGCTTAGTAACACGCAACATGGATTAGCAATGATCCAATGTGCTTACAGCTACGGTGGCGCACCCCTCTTTTGATGTCATGTTTACTTCCAGGCCACTCCTTGGTGTTGTAATGCTACACCATGTGGTACATCCTTACGCTGGTGGGCCATTTGCGATTCAGTATTATTTGACTCATTTGCATGGCATTGACTGCTAATTCCTAGTTACCGCACGGAACACTGTCACAGACCCTTAGCAACCCTTGCGCCATGGTTGTGGTGTAGCATGTGTGGATTGACTATTATGGGGATATCATGAATTGCATTACATTACAGTTTTATGACATCTAAATATATTTTCCTTGTGATCCCATTTGCACACCAATGCACTGCGGTTTTACTTTGCGTTGGTGTGGCCATGACATTAAATGTTATTTTTTATATGTTGTGCATGTTGTTTTATGCCATTGGCTATATATTTAGCCATTGGCATATATTAACATTATAATACGTAAGTTTGGTCCACTTTCATGGCTCCAATTTTATGTTTGACTAAATGTAAACCTTTTTTTGGTTTACATTTCTACATGCTTACGCTACACCTGCACAACTTCATGAATCGCTATATACCTTCATTTGCATGCTACACTGCTGCGCATGGGGTAATTAGCATACATGCGCCAGGAGTTGCGCAGCTCTGGAGTATGCTGGTAGTGCACGTGGAAACAGCTCTTACCTGAATCACTCGACGGCCATATTTGGCGCTAGATCGCCGACCCTACTCCAGCGCATGGCGCAAGCTTCATGAATTCCGGGGTTAATATATTTCATTTAACTAAAATTATAAGTGTATTTATAAATGTTAAACAAATACTTTCTGTAAAAGAATGTCATTCAATTATAAGCAATAGAATTGGTAACTTTAAAACTATATTAGCTAAGAATTGTATTTGTTCAGCTTTGCTTAGTATGTGCATTGTTGTGTTAACTGAATGTCATATCTAAGTAATATGTTAATTAGAAGTGTTAAAGTGCTAGTGATTTTATTTTCTTTATTCATGTTTAACATATTTCTTTCTCGGGTCATTTATGAAGCAAATAATATTTAAAGAAGGCTTGAAAACAAAAAAATGTTCCATTTGCGTCAGATATCTGGATACTTGCTTGCCTTGCTTCCCACCTTGAGCTGTTCTGAAGAAAATATAGACTAACATTCATCACTGATGTTTGTGAAAACAGAAAATAATTTTCTTTCTCTTTATTTTTTTCACGTATTTTTTTCAAGTATATATGTGAGAAGTCTACTCAAAATAACATCTGTTTTTTTCTTATCTTAGAAGTGAAGGACTGTTAAACCAACATTTTATGTTGAGCAGTTGTCAACATATAATTTGCTTACATTTTGCTGAATGTTAATAGCTTATGTTGTAGTGTTATTAACTCTAATTGTACATATTAATGGGAAGAAGTAAAGCTAAAGTATTTGTTACTGATTAGAACAGCTTAAAAGAACTAAGAAGAATAAAAAACTTACAAAGGAAATTTGCAGCTGCTGTGTGCTGTGAGTGTCATCTTAAATGCTATAATCAAATTATATTGTCAGGATGAGAAACCTAGATCAGCATAGCTGTTCACAATGGCTAACAATACATTCAAATTAAACAAGAAGGAGTGCTTGTATATATAGTCAAGATTGTTTATAACACTAAAATTAATAATAAGAAGAATCATCTTATGAATAATATGCAAATGCACAAAGAATGAAATATCTAATATGTAAGATTAATAAAAGAGCAGCATCAATAAGTTAAGAAATATATATATATATATATATATATATATATATATATATATATATACACACTATAATCTTTAATAGAGAGCTAATGATTAAATAACTTCTTGATGGGAGATTTTAGAAATATAAGATATATAGAATAAGGTAGAATATTAGTGGAAAAATAAGACAGAAGACAGTAAACTGCTTATAAGAAAGATGTGTATTACATATACCTGTATATGGCAGAAATGTGTATGTACAAATGTCTCATATAATTTACATAGAACTTCATATAAAAATATTTAAAAATAATCTGAAAGCTGAAATTTGAAGCTTGGTCTTGTCAGATGTGAGGCTTTTTGCATGGTATATGTTATTTGATTCACTAAGACTACCTGAAATAACTCAATTTATAAATCAAAGCTGAAATTGAGTGTTATATTGCTGAATCAGTACATCCATTTTGAAAATAAAGCAGGTTTTTCAGTATATTTGACCCTGGAAAGGGAGAATGGGATTTGAATTAAGCACACTGTAACTTTTAAATACAATATAGACTGCAAACATTTTTTTTACTCCATAGAAATAGCAAGGTATTCTCTTCAACCTCAGGAATATATATTTTTTATGAAGTAATAAGCTAAAGGATTTTTAAATATTTTGATATTTGTCATGTTAAGAGTGTTACACAATTTTGAGATATAGACATTTGCACATTAATTAATTGATTCAGAGCTTTTCTTAAATCTATAAAATATGTGTGCATCTTTTAGCATAGGTTCCTAGGTTGGTACTAGGCTATCGGCCCTAGGGCCTATACAAGCCTAGCCATAAAAATTCCCTGGCTATTTCTTTCCACAGTATTTACTTCCTTAGACCCCTGTCTAGCAGGGCAACTGATGTGATCCCCAGGGTGAATTTCCTATCTCCCATCCAATCATCAAGGTTCCTTTTGAAGAGGGCATGATAAATATATATGTGCAGTGATTTCCCTTTTGCATTATAGTTTAGTATGATAAGATTGCCTGTCACCTGTAAGTTTATAGATGTCTTTAGCTCTTCAGGTCCTGAACTGTTCTACTTATTCATCTAGAAATTTAGTTATAATAATGTTGAATGAGTGAATAATTTAGGAATATTTAATGTATAATTTATACTACTATTACATAAAAAGGCATATGGCACAGTATTTGTTGGACTATTTAATATTTGTGATTAATAGAAGAGGATTATTAAACTTTATATTGCAATGGGGAATACTTTAAATGTTAAAATATATAACTAAATTAATATTCTCTTATTATTCTTTACTTACATATAATACTATATTATTTGTAAGTGAGGATAGCTTTTGGCTAGTTGTTTTATGAATTTTTAAGTATTGTTAGAGTGATAGTATAGTAGTCTGTCTATTTGATAGGCAAACTTGAAACTTTGGTATCCATGGTAGGCTATGTTTTATTAGCAATATATACAGTTATAGTTGCAGACTTGTCTTTGCTTTTCTTATTTATGAGTTTAAATAGTTTAGTTTGTAGAAAGGAAGAATTAAAAAATGTGGAATGATAAGATAGTGTTGGAAGAATGTATTAGAATCTTCTATATAATTAAATTAATATGTCAGATATATGTGTCACATTACCTTTTAAAAATAAATATTTTTAAATACACAGTATGGATAGTTTTAATCTACTATCTGGTAATGTAAATTGATTAAATAATTGCAAGAAAAGGTAATCATTAATGACACAGCTAAAATTAAGTAGAAGACGTGTTACATTCTTGCCAGAGACTCACTTGATAGATAAAGATATACATTATTTAAATAACTTAGGTTACAAAATGTTATCATCTACTTCTTGGAGCAAATCTATTGTAATACCTTAGGTCACAGAATCCATTAATAATCCCATATGATATATATAAAATTAAGTAAAACTATCTTAAAACTATTCATTTTCCTTTATCTGATCATAATGCATTAAGTAGTAATATATTAATGGACATAAGGACATTTCAGATACTTTATAAAATCCCAGTATATATGATGAAATTAAAAGAATTTAAGAGTTATCTTAAGGAACAAATTGAGATTTTGTATCTTTGAATGATAATGGTCAGGTTAATAAAGTCATACTATGGTACTCTTAAAAATGCATATTAAAGATAGAATGGGAAGAGAGGCTAGTAATAAAATGAAAGAGTGGGATAAAAAGTTATTAGAAATAGAAGATGAAATACACAAAGTGGGGTTTGAACAACAAACAACAAACTCAGATAATACTGATGTCTTTAAAAATAATGACAAAATATCAAACAGTTTTAATATATAAAGTGCAGACAGCTTTAGAAAAAATAAAATTGCACAGTTATGTGATGACTTCAAAAAATCTACACACATTAGCTAATCAAAGTAAAAAGTTAGTGAAATCCTCACATGAATAAGCTTACTTTAGACATAGAGGAAATGCTCAATATTTAAAAAAAATCCATAAGAATCTTAATAAAAATAATTATAATGATTACAAAACTGATTAGCATTTAAACAAATGTTACTAATAATTTTAACGACCAACAAATATCTCTGTTGAATAAGCTTATTACCCTGATAGAAGTTAAAGAAGTCATAAAAAAGGGGAAAATGGTAAAGCTCCAGGGTTAGATGGCTTAAGTATGGAATTATATAATCTGCTTCCATTATAGGTTCATAGGTTCATAGGTAAGTACTAGGCTATCTTCCCTAGGGCATTCATAAGCCTAGCCAGAATGTGTTGGCTTTCGCCTCCCTTTTAGATTAGATTCCTGAGCCTCTGTCCAGCAGGGCCATAGAAGTAATCCCAGGTGTAAATTTACGATTTCCCATCCACTCATCAAGATTTTTTTTGAAGAGGGTCAGTGAGGGGCTCTGCCTAACACGGATTGAGATTCTATTCCAGAGCGAGAGAAGCCTCTGGGATATGAATCTATCCCTCCAGCATGTCCAATTTATTGTTGTGCTGAGGTTTAAATCCCTGGAGCGTGTAGCTCTAAGGGATCTGAATTTCTTGAGGTGGAGCATGTCCATTAATTCCGGGTTAGACATGGCCTTGTACGTCAGGCAGAGGTCGCCTCTGAGTAGGTGGTAAGCAACTGAGTAGAGCTGGAGTTTCTTTAGTCGAGCTGCATAGGACAGCTGTTTGTGGCCCACGATCCTCTTGGTGAAGTACTTTTGGGGTCTCTCTAGCTGTTGCAGGTGTTGGGTAAGGTACATCCCAAATGGGGCATTGTACTCAATTATGGGCCTGATGAGCGATGAGTAGAGGGGGACAATGGCCTCTCTTGATCTAGATGTGAACCCTTTCGTGATTAGGTGGGCTATATAGAAGGATTTTCTAACCACTTTGGCAATGCGATTATCAAAGGAGAGGTTACTTTCTACTTGGGTCCCCAGATCCCTAATTACATCTTCTGTACTTAGTGGATTACCACCTATGTGGTAGTTTGTGGGATCATTGTTTTTCGCAAAGGGGATGACTATGCACTTTTTGGCATTTAGCTTGAGGCAATGGTTCTAACACCAGGTATCCATCTCTGTAAGACCCTTCTGAAGGATGCTTGTGTCAGCTGGAAAGTCTATTATGGCTCCCACTTTTCAATCATCTGCGAACTTGGTCAACCACAGTCCTCCCGTGCTTGCCTGTACCTCAGAGAAGTATATACCGAACAAGAGGGGTCCCAGGACTGAGCCCTGTGGGATGCCACTCGTAACTAGTTTGGAGTCGGACATGGCACCTGCAACTCTGACCATGTGGGTTCTATCCCTGAGCCAGTTTGCAACCCATCTCGTGACAATAGGTTGATATTCAAGCTGGTAAGCTTATTTATAATGTCACAGTGAGGTATTGTGTCGAAGGCCTTTTTGAGGTCCAGGTAGGCTGTGTGGACTACTTTTCCCTCATCTAAGGCCTTGGTAACTGTTTCAAAGAAGTCAACTAGGTTTAAGAGGCAAGATCTGCCTTTAACATAGCTGAATTGGGTAGGGTCCAGTGTCTGGTGGTTCCCAATGTCTTTGTTTATGAGATCCATGATGATGCACTCCATAGATTTGCAGACCAGGCTAGTCAGTCTTACAGGGCAATAGTTCCCGGGATACGTTGTGGTGCCACCTTTGTGGAGTGGGATAACTGTTGCTGTTGCCACCCTTTGGGTACATATCCTGTATTAAGGCTGAGTTTGAACAGTGACTTTATGTGAGGGTTCAGTTCTTTTTGGAGCTTGTGTAAGATGCAGCCCGGGACACCATCCGGTTCCATTGATGCTGTGTTTTTTGCTTTGGATAGGGCTGCTTTCACCTCTGTGTCTGTGATGTCTGGGAGACTACATTCTTCTGGGATAGACACTGGCCCTTTTGGGGGGAAGGGGGGGTAAAGTTTGCACTGAACCTGTCCGCCAGGATGTTGGCAATGTCAGTGGGTTCAGTGTATTTTTTGCCATTTTGCACCAGCTCAGAGCAGATCTGAGAGTTGCCACCTAGATTCTTGATGTAGCTAAAGAAGGCCTTGTGATTATCTTTAGAGTCTTTGGCGATTTTTCTTTCGAAGCTGGCCTTTGATGATTTTATGAGGGAACATAGTTTCTTGCTAGTACTGATCAGGGATGCCTTCCCTTTTTTGGGATTTTGCTCTATCATGTAATAGTTTCCTCCTTCTGTTGTATAGCTTATTTATGGCCATGGTCCACCAGACTGGTCTCCTGTTTTTGGAAGAGTGAGTCTTGGTTTTACTTGGGATGGCTCGATCCATGCATTCCTGTAGGTGCTCATAGAATGCATTTGTAAAGGATTCTGTGGTTTGGGCAGCATTTTCCATTAGCCCGGGGGCTTTGAAGCTTTCCACCTCGGTCTTGAGAAGTGTGAAGTTTGCTTTTGAGAAATTTTTCACAGTGGTTTCCTTAGCTGGGGGTGGGGTTGGGATGTGGATGTCCAGTGTGATTAGTTTATGGTCTGATCTTACCAATGAGGGGTTTACCTCTGGTATGGAACATTGAGCCCCCATGTTGGTGATGACCAGGTCCAATATGTTGTCCCCTCTTGTGGGAGTGGTGACCAGTTGTTCCGTGGCATTTAAGTTTATAAACTCCAGGATCCGTTGGGCAAAGGAGTTGGGACTTGAGTAGTTTTCCCAATCAATGTTTGGGTAGTTGAAATCACCCAATATCATGGTGTTTTGTGATACCTTCATGTTCTCCAATGTTCTCGGGAATGCCGAGTGGGGGTCCTGAGACCAGGTGGGTGATCTGTAGCAAGCTATAAACTGAAAAGCAGTTTTGCCTACTGTTAGTTGCACATGGATGGTCTCGATGCCTCGTGCAGTGCCACTAACCTGGAGGTTTGGGTATCCTTGATGAAAATGGATTCTCCCCCGCCTTTTGTATTTCGGTCCAAGTTCTGGGGCTGAAATGCATGGTATGAGTTATATCCTGGTAGTGCTGGGGTGCTCTCTGGAGCCTTGAACCAGGTTTCTGTTACTGCACAGATATCTATTTTCTCCATACTGAGGAGTGCCTCGAGTGCATGCATCTTGAGGTTTAGACTTCTGGTGTTGAGTAGCATTACCCTTAGTTTTTTGTTTCTTGTGTTGTCTATGGAGGTGGGTTTGTCTTTTGAGCTTTGCCTAAAAAAGGCACTCTGGGGGTGGCAAGAGCCTTAGCCAGTATTCGAAAGCGTAAGGGTGACAGGTACAAGCTGTCCCTAGCGAAGCAGGGTGGCTTGTCGAGCATGTCATCCCAGGCTGACAGACACTGGATCCCCTTTGAATGACACCAACAGCTTAGCCAATTGTTAAAAATTGATCATTTTGCCTTTATACTGTGGCATCATTCTTGGTGAGGGCAACATGCTACTCAGGGTCAGGGTCATACTGGCCTGGGCTACATGATCAGAGAGCTCCTCTATGTCTCTTTTCATGTAGTCCAGGGAGGTACGTCTCAGGTCATTCACACCAACATGGACAATGACAGAGCCATATTTGTACTTGCTTTGGAGTGACCTGAGTGCTTGTGTTATGTGGCAGATCCTGACACCCAACAGGCAACTTACAGTGACCTTCTCTTTGTTCAGCCTGGTGAGCGGGATGTCAGTGTGCCTGACAATAGAGTCTCCTTTTACTAGTGTATTTGGTATGTTATTTAGCCTTAAGGGCTACGACTGTGTGGCACACTGACTTTGTGAAGTATGTGATACGTGAATATTGTTGTGGGGTAGCGGTTGCTTGGGTGTCTGCTTTGGAGGTCTTTGCTGCTTTGGCAAATTTTTATTTAGAGCCTCTGAATATGTTTTTGTGTGTTTATGTGTCTTGTTTGCTGATACGATTGGTCTATGTGAGACTGGTTGTATGGTGCGAGTGGTTTCCTTCTCCTCCTGACTGACTGTGCCAGTCTTGGGTTGAGAGAGCTCGGCCTCCAGTTTGGCTGTATAGTTGCATCTCTCACATACATTTGAGTTTGTTGGAAGGAGGAGAGGGTTGTCTGTGTCCATAAGGCAATTGTAACATTGCCTCAAGCTTCCCAGATTCACCAGCTGGACGGGAGAGTATACCTGAAAATGCCCTTTGGACATGCCTGAATAGTTTAAAGAACTGATTTATTGATTGTCCAGAAGGGATGAATAGGGAACCTTGTACTTCTAAATAGTATAAGGGGGTGTAGTGCTATAGTTTGTTAGTGCTTACTTGAGAAGTTTGAGCAAGTTCTGGGCTGTAACAGGAAGGTTGAGTGCTTGCTTTGAGAGTTTGACTAGTTCTAAGGGAAAAATTAAAGAGCAGACTTTGTGGAGTTGGGAATAGTTTAAAACTGCTTAAACGGCGCTGCAGTTGCGCGGTGCGCAAAACCGCACAAATGCGGGTTTTAAGGCAGGGAGCTTGAAAGAGATAGGAATTATCCCAAAATAGCCAATAAGCTACTAGTTGCTGGGCTGAGACCACTCCTCCAGGGACAGATAGGCTGCTCAAAGCTCCCCATTCTCACTGGTGAACAGAGAAGCTTCCTCCTATCCAAGTAAGGATATAAGCAACACAGGAACTTATACCACAGCCCAGAATTCAGCAAAACCTGAAATCTGGACTAGTCTAGTTCAGAAAAGGCGGGAAACAAGGATATTTTTTTTGTTTTTTTTTTTCAACAGAACAACAGTAGCTTAACAGAAAACACAGTAAATGCTTTAAACAGGCTAGTGCACTTGAATGTGTAGCCTACAACAGTTAAACAACACAAAAACGGCTTATAGAAGTGCAAAACAGTAAAAATGCAAAAACAAGGTTTTTGAGATCTTAGAATAGCTAGAAACCCGCTTTTCAGCGAGAAAATGCAGTCACAGGTAGTAAGGCAGAGAAAAAAATACTTAATCTGCTTAAAGGTCTCTCTTTCGTCTCTCTGTTGCTTGAATCACTCTGCAGGACACCACGAGGAGCTGTGCTGAGTCGGAAACAAGCGCAAAACCATGCAAATGCAGGTTTTAAGGCAGAGAGCTTGAATGAGATAGGAATTAGCCCAAAACGGCCAATAAGCTACTAGTTGCTGGGCTGAGACCACTCCTCCAGGGACAGATAGGCTGCTCAAAGCTCCACACTCTCACTGGTGAACAGAGAAGCTTCCTCCTATCCAAGTAAGTATATGGGCAACATAGGAACTTATACCACAGCCCAGAATTCAGCAAAACCTGAAATCTGGACTACTCTAGTTCAGAATACTCAGAAAATATTTTAGAATTACTGAGTGACATTTTCAGGATAATTCAGAGTGACCAAATAATTCTTCCCTCTTGGAAATTTTCTGTAATCTCACCAATACATAAACAAGGAAAGGATGATAAGTTAGTTTTCTCATAAAGTCCTACTTCATTATTAAGTGTTGATTATAAAATATTTACTTCCATTTTCACTACAAGATTAAGAGATATAATAGATAAATGAATTAATAAAAATCAAACAGGATTTATAGTCAAGAGCTTAACGTATGATAATATAAAAGGGTAGCAACTATCTTAAATTTAGCAAAATAAATGAACACAAAACTGTCCCTAATTAGTTTAGATATCGAGAGAGCTTTTGATTCTGTAGATTGGAACTAGATTAGAAATACATTTTTTCATTTGAATTTCTTGAACTAGTTTACTAGAATATTAAAAAAATATGTGTAGACACTCCAAGGCATATGGTATAATCTGATATTACATTTCAAAAGGATTCACTTTAAACAAAGGCACAAAGCAAGGTTGTCACTTGTCCCTTCTACTATTTGCATTAGTTATCAAACCTTTAACTAATATTCTCAGTTAACAGAGAGTATGGCTCTATATTAAATCATCAAACACTTAGAAAAGTGAACGATAATTTATAGACCCCATGTAAGCGAAAGCTTACAAACTCAAATGCTTAGAATAGCGATTTTTTCCAAGGCTGCTCCAAAAAAAGCACTTAAAACATAACATAAACTGGGGAGCTTCACCCCCCCACACCCCCGACATGGGGGGCTGTGCCCCCACACCCCCCACTTATATATACCAACTCCAAGATCACACTACAGTGACGGAAACAGCATTGTAACGGACGCAGCCAAGCGATTTCTTTCCCGGGGAAAGAATTAGCTTATATGCCGCTTCGTCATTTTGCATTTTTGCTTTTCAAGTTCGACCAAGACACATTCAAAAGAATGCATCTTCGGTCATCTAATAGGAACCCGAGATTATCAATCTACAATACATCTTTTTGCAAATATTTTACTAACTATAGGAGATTTAAATTATCCAATTGAAGAAATAGATGAGGAAATTGGAAAGTTTCAAGAAGTATCACTGCTGAAATTTAATAATAATAAAACTGAAACCTTAATGTTAAACAAATTACTAGATAGCAAGTTTAAAGACAAATAAAATATAATTGGGAAGAAAAAGAACTAAAATATTTAGGAATAAAAATCTATCAAGATGTGAGATGTAATTAATAATAATTTTGAGAAAATAATTGAAGAAGTGTTAATTTTTATTAAAAATGGAAATATATATATATGTGTGTGTGTGTGTGTGTGTGTGTGTGTGTGTGTGTGTGTGTGTGTGTGTGTGTGTGTGTGTGTATATATATATATATATATATATATATATATATATATATATATATATATATATATAAAATACTTCTGTTTATCGAAAACACAGTTTGCCGACAAACAGAAAGTCAAACCCACTTAAGCGAAAGTGCACTTCAACGAAAGTGCACTTTCACGGAAGCTGATTCACCAAATTGGAAAAATAAAAAAATAAATACTGAAAACACAGTTTTGCAGGGAGGACCCTGCATCCCCACACCCCCACAACTTAAACATACTAACTCCAAGATTGCACTACAGTGGGGAAAAGGATATATTCCCTTATCCCCACTGTACCGTGCTTCGGTGAATCAGCTTTCACGAGGGTGCATTTTCACTGAAGTGCACTTTCGTTTAAGTGGGCGCGACTTTCTGTTTGTTGACAAACTGTATATGTATATATACATAAATACATAAAAATGTCAAGTTGACAAATACTGACATACAGAACATTGAGACCACAACATCACAAACGCACTAGACTGAAAGTTCACTACATCGACAAGCACAATGTTGAATTCCCTAGCCCAGAACATCGACTTTTAAAATGTCAGAATTCACAGACCAGACATTAAGCACCACAGCTGTCACCCGTGCTCTTCTGAGAAAAAAGCACAAATCTGTTAACCAAAAACATCACCTTTAAAACAAGCTCCTCACTGTAGTGAACTGTAATATTCGAAAGTAAAATGCAGGCCAAAATTACATGCGTAAAACATCCTGAATATCACATTTTGTGCAAATACAGTTTAACACTTGAAGTAATACATGCACAAATGAAATAAACTCCCACAAACAAGTGCTCCCAATGCTTATATTGCAATGCCATGGTACCTTCATGTCGCAGCTTCAATAGATTGGTGATCACCTTCAAAAACTTCACCGTACTGTACAAAGCTTTGTTACTCAAAATAAATTCAAACTGTGAATGCCGCATTATCAATTTCCTCTTTTTTGGGGATGGTGAGCATCCTGCAACCATGCACACTCAGAGCTCTTCCATCTTGTCTTGTTCATGAGAAGATGATGACATCAGTACTGACAGATCTGTTGCATAAGCACCCAATAAGATCTTGATCCATCTGTGCCATCCCTCTATACTGTTCTGTGTTCGTGGTAGACACAATGCGTTCAACTCTGCCACATTCCAAAACTGAATGGGAAAAGTGGTGGATACCTAGTGAATGGTGTGCTATGAGTTGTGAATTTCCTAGCTTTTCCCAGTAGGTACCATTAATAATTCTCTACCATCAGTAGGGAACCCATCACATAAAGCAATGAACACAGGTAGCACCTCCTCCTCAGATAAGAAAGCCAACGCAACTAGACATGTCACTGCCAGCTGGAGCTGTTGATTACTATTATAGACAGAGGCAAGACCTAATGTCTGAACTTTCCACCAGACATTCTGGACAAAGTGGAAGAAGCAGCCTTTACGTGTGATAACAGCAATGTTGCGCCACACACTCTTGATAGCTGCAATCTCAAAGTTGCACATAATATACCTGACTGAGCTTTTAAATTGGTATTGGGTTAGTAGATGGAATATACAGTGCCACATTATATTATACAACCATAGTGACTTTTTAGACATCAGACAGTATATTAGGGGTATGGTCTTAGTATAGCTGCCATACTTTACAAGGCCATATATGCTGTAAAGCTGCCTGCATACGATCCCCTTTTAAAAGAATATACTGTCCATCAAACGGATAGTGTCTCAGCTTAAATCGTAAAGATTGTTGACAGTAGTGTAGACAAGTATGGTTGCATCATATGTTGGGTCTAAGACCCACTTTTCAAGGAACTGGCCATTTTTCAAGGGGAACTGACTGACATCTACATTCTCTAAGGTGATATGTAGCTGTGTGTGTGTGTGTACTCCACTTGTCTTTCTGCATATCCCGACAATCTGCTGCAGTAAAGATTTTTGGTTTGGCAACAATGGAATATATTCTAAGGATGTAGAAGCCATGATGTCATCAACAATAAGGCAAGGACTGTCCCTGGAAAATGATGCCTTCTGTTTTAAATCATAACACATCAGGTAACATTCGACCTCTACTGGGCTATCTGTATGGGAAGAGGAGGAGGCTTTACTTAGTCACTCACCATTGGAGAGGGAGACTGTTACTGCTCTGCCCTTACATTTATCAATATGTTTTGCCTTGTAGCACCAGTACCTTTTGCTTTGTAAACTTCTTTCCAGATTGTATATATACCCATCTATTATGAGCATATCCTTAACCTTCTGTGACTTAGTTGCTGGATAGAGCTTTCCCAATATTTCAGGGCTCTCATATGTAATGTCTGCCATCTTTAAGGTACGAGGTATGATGTCTTAGAGCCGTATTCAGCTATTTAAAGTGGACATCAGTGGGGGTAATGTATTCGCTGTTTTACATCTGCAATGTTTCAAATGTCAATGTTCTGGGCTAGGAAATTCAACGTGCTTGCCAGTGTAGTGAACTTTCAATCTAGTGCATTTGCGATGTTGTGGTCTCGATGGTCTGAATGTTGGTATTTTGTTAACTTGATATTTTAAAGTAGATCCATATATATATATATATATATATATATATATATATATATATATGTATTGCATTTAATAGCTTTTAATACCTGACAAATCACTTTTAAAGAAAATGGAAGAAATGTTAACTTCATTCTTATGGTATCCTAAAAAGCTGAGAATTGCTTATAGAACTCATAAAAATTACGGGAGTACAGAAGTATTAGCTTCCCAGATGTAGAATCTTATTCTATTGCAGCAAATTATAACTATATTATACTCTAGATAGACTCAACTCACACTAGTCAATGGAAAACCAGTCAGGAGCAGATTACCTTAAAGTTTTATAAGTTTATTAAATATGATAAATTAGAAATATGTAACAGTCCTTTCATCTGGCTAACAAAACTTCTCTTAGAAGGAGATTAATTTCATGTTCCAGAGACCTCAACCTCATTACCACAGTCAACAGAACATGCTGGGTGGGACAGGTTCATAACCCAGAGACTGCCCATGCTGTGGAACTGACTTCCCATACATGTCAAGCAGAGCACCTCACTGGCCCTCTTCAAGAGAAATCTTGATGAGTGGATGGGAAATAGAAAGTTCACCCCAGGGATCACTCCAGTGGCTCTACTTGATATAGGCACTGGGAACTAATGACAGGTGGCACAATGCCTGGGCACATCTATGGGCTAGGCTTGTAAATCCCCAGGGCCATTAGCCTAGTACAAAACTATGAACCTATGACCCTATGAATTTTTAGACTCTGCATATATAAAATCAATTCTTAAAACAGTATATAAATATGTTTTGAAAACTCCATTAGTATCACGATGGAAATGTCTGTTCTTTCCAACTACACACACCTCTAGATTTAAAGAAATTCAGAGCAATGTTAATATGAATTTACTAAAAAGAAATGGATTAGTATTATGGTCTGATTTATTTGAAAAAAGAAATACTAAGTCAACAGAATATTTAATGAAAGAATATAAGTTGGATGAAACTGTTAACCAGTTATATTATCCATCAGCAAGAAACTAAATGATAATTTGCAGTTAACATGAGTGAAGAGGAATAGAATGCTCTTCACCCATTATATGAATATATGAATGCTAACATCAAAGGTAGACTGACTTACAAAGGAATCTTGTCCAAGTTATATAAGTTAATTATAAAGTATAATAATAATGTTGATGCAAAATTCTGGAACTTTTTACATAGTAGTGGATTAAGTGACTCAATAGATGGTACGAATAATACATTGTTACGTAAATCAGTTAGTCGAACTTTTGTTTTGCTGAAATATTTTTATGAAAATTTTTTTAAAAAGTATAAGAATTCATAACACAAAAAAGAGATATACATTTTTTTAACAAATCAGCCATTCACATTGAAAAACTTTATAACAAAAAAATATATATTTACAAAGGTGTCTACTTACAAAAACAATTTTCAGTCATTCAAAATATATTTCTATTTCATATTGTGTTACAGTCAAGTTTCTCAAGCATCGCTACTACTTTTAATCAGGAGTTGAAATACAAAGTGATTCTATCAGTTCTCATCTTGATTGTAGACAGTTCCAGCTGAGAAACATTAAGTACAATATTTTTAAATTAATTGATTAAGAAGTCTCACTCTTCCAGTTCAAAGCAATTACTTTTTATGCTATAGCTAATAAAGTCCATAATAGTGAATATTATGATCTGGGAACACATTTAGGCATTGGAATATTAAGCAAAATCAAATATTTAATTAACTGAAATTTATCATTAACATTTTTTCCCAAAATGTCTTAAGCAATTTACATTCATGGAACATATGCTGCCAATTTGCTTTCAGTTGTAATTTACATCTCCAGCATCCAATATTTTGCATAAACATTAATTCTATTTTATGAGGAGTAATAAAGGTCCTATGTATAAATTTCCAAGAAAATAGCTTCCAATGCAATGCAAAAGTTGTCTGCTTTGAAGAAATTAGCATTAACTTTTTTATCATTTTCACTAGGAGGATGATTATTTATTGATCCATAATAATCTCAAAAAATATAATACAATTTTGTATTTTTGATTACTTTACATAGTTTTAGATAAGTAGAACAAAAAAGGAGAAATAACCACACTGGAAGCAAATACTATAGCGTAAGCGCTTTCGTTTACTGAATGCACGTAAACTTCTTCAGACAAAACAGTACAAAAAATTCAAGTTTAAATAGGAAACAAGTAATGACATCATTTCCTATACCAATTAAATACATAAAAACACATGCAGCCTAAAAAAAACAAATTATATATATATATATATATATATATATATATATATATGTGTGTGTGTGTGTATACCACTAATATTTCTACAAATAAGAAAACTCTCCACAAAAACAATCCATATTTGAATAATTACAAATATAAATTAATAAATATGTGTAAAATACACACCTAAAAATATCATTAACTAACCTGAACAACTAGATATATTGACAATGAACATGTAGTCATACACCTAAATAAATAACCACTAAATCATAACTATCTCCGCTGTGCTCTCAATTTTAAAATGCTCATCATAGAGATAATATCATTAAGGCCAGGCAACACACAAGCATTTAATTTTAGTTGCCATAAAAGTTCCTTTTCTTCCAATTGCAGAGAAACCGGACCCCCGCCCCCTATTATTACCAAACACTTTATCAATAATTAGAAACTGAAATTCATGTTCTGGAAAAGATAGAACATGCCTAGCTAGAGCATTATTAATGTTTCCTTTTGCAATGGCATAAAAATGTTCATACATCCGGTTTTTAAGAGTCCTATCTGTCTTACCAACATAGAATGATGAACATTTAGAACACAATGCCAGATAAACAACCCCTCTTGTATTACAGTTATATTTGTCCTGTAAAAAATATTTCTTCCCATTAATAATGAAATTGTTACTCACTAAGACAAGTCTACATCAGTGACAGAACCCACACTTAAACATTTCACAATGAGGCCAGTAACATTTATTGTTACTTCTTTCAAGAATTGATTTAAGGTTTCTACCTTTATGGAATGTCACAAGTGGGTACTCTCCAACATGTTTTCTTAAGAGACTGTCTTCTAGAAATAAAAAACAATTTTTATTAAGAATAAATTTTTAAGACAAAGCGTCCCTTGAAAAAGTGGTAATGAAACTTAATTTCCCATAATCACTTTTCGCATTGTCTATTTGTTCAATAATAAAACCGGACAAATGAGAAGTGTTAGGAACATCAATCGAAAGAATCGATCCACCAACCTCAGATGAAAAATTAACATTAAGGATCGGTTTCAAAAAAACATGTGTTCTTTTATAAGAAACTTCATCAATAAGTTCCTCAATTAATTTAATAAGGTACCCACGCTTTCTAAACATGTCACTCAATACAGAACATTCATCCACAAAATCCCTATCTAAAGTTATCATTCTAGCTGCCCTAACAAGCTGTCCTTTAATAATACCTCTTTTTTGATGAAAAGGGTGACAGCTAGAAAAATGTAGGAAATAATTTGAATATGTGGATTTCCTATAAATCCTAGATGCAAATGTGTGTAAATCATAATTTTTAGATAATAACACATCCAAAAAGGAGATAGCATTCTCCTGGAAGTCCCATGTAAACTTCAAAAAGCTAGTAAACTTACTAATGGTATCTACAAAAAGGGCAGCTGAGGACCTATTACCCTTCCAAAGAATAAAAATATCATCAAGGTATCGGGTGTACCATACAGCCATATTTTGGAAAACTTGATTCTTAAATAATAATTGCTTTTCCCAAAAAGCCATAACAATATTTGCAAAGGTTCCCCCACAAGGAGAACCCATGGCAACACCCATACGCTGCAAGTAATATTCAGAGTTAAAAATAAAATAATTATTTTTTAGGACTAAATCTAATAAATAAATAACCAAATCAATCTGGTTACCATCAAGTTTTTGGTCCAATAAGAAATCCCTCACCCATTCACAACCTAGATCTTGTGGTATACAGGTGTATAAATCACACACGTCTATGGTAAGAAAATTTAAATTACCATCGAACCCTAGGCTGTTGAGTGTTTCTAAAAAAGCCCAAGAATCTTTACAAATTTGTTTCTGATGTATCAAAAGGTCCTTCAATTTAAAATCAACGTATCTAGCACATCCGTATGTAATTGACTGCCTTCCATCAATAATCAGACGGAAAGGGGGTTTCTCCAAATTCTTATGAATTTTAGGCAGTCCAAATAAAGTGGGGGTGGTTGGATGTTCAATCATGAGGAAATTGAATAAGTCGATATCAATGCTACCTTCTATGAATAGATCATTGATGAAGCTCTTAACATTACGATAGGCTCCATTCATTTCATTAAATGACACTTTGAAATATGCATCATTGTCTAACAAAGATTTCATGTTGGAAATATAATCCTCATTATTCATGAAGACTAAACCACCCCCCTTATCTGGTTTACAAATACGGATCTCAGCATATTTTAGGTCACTTAGCGCATCTCTCTGTCTTTGAGTCAAATTCTCCTCCAAATAATGGGTCAGGGATCTCGAATTGAAAAGCACTCTGATATCATTATTACAATTTTTTTCAAATAAATGAATAACTGGGTGCAAAGGTGGGTTGAAAATACTCGCTACCTTAAAATCATTAATAAGGCTAGAACTATTACCAAACATAACATTCAAATTTAATTTCCTAGTAAAAAGCCTTAAATCAACCAAAGTTCTAGCAATATCGCCTCTAAAAGAAGAGACAAAGGAAATACCTTTAGCTAGAATGTCAACAATTAAGGGATTTGGATGAAAAGAAGAAAAATTAAAAATTTTAAAATCTTGCATAACATTTGTATGGATAATCAAACCATGTCCAGGGGGTGTCAAACCATCAGTCCCAGATTTTAAGGTAGCGAGTATTTTCAACCCACCTTTGTGGGAAAAAGTTAATTTCATAACCCCACTGTATCAAGCCCCATATCTATATATATATATATATATATATATATATATATATATATATATATATATATATATATATATGTACACACACACACACACACACACACACACACACACACACACACACATATATATATATATATATATATATATAT
The DNA here is from genome assembly GCF_019279795.1 of Protopterus annectens. Taxonomy (NCBI): domain Eukaryota; kingdom Metazoa; phylum Chordata; order Ceratodontiformes; family Protopteridae; genus Protopterus; species Protopterus annectens. The sequence continues at coordinate 1,867,397,834 of NC_056731.1, read as the reverse complement.
ATATATATATATATATATATATATATATATAAAATGTTTATTACTTCCTATAAAATCTCTAAGCTTAGTAAAATGACTTTTTCATTTTGTTGGATATGTGGCAAAGATGTAAAAGCTGACTGGACACACATGTTTATGGCTCGTAAAAAATGAAATGTATATTACGAAGAGATGAATATGTTTCTTAAGTAGTGATGGTCTGATAATTCGTTGACTTGGTCATTTATACTAATGAGTGTTCCACTTTCTGTATCTGTAAAAGCCAAATGGCAAAAAATGTTTTGGGCTGTCTTGGCAGTTGCTAGAAAAGTTATTACAAAAAAATTTGAAATTGAACTCAGTTCCTACGTTCAAAGAATTTTTATGCTTATCAGCAATACTATGTAAAACTGAAAAAAGAAATGACCAGAATAAGATCTATAAATCATACTAAGACTTTTAGTGGTTGGGATAACCTTGAAATGTTGCCATTGAAATAACAAGACTATTAATGCATTAATTGTATAAGATTACCTTAATGATTCAGTGTATTCCTAGCAATATACAAAATAAAGGATGCCAAGAGGTTCAAAATCCAGGAACAGAATTTAATATACTTCAAACAATAATGGGAAGTACTTTTCATCCAGTTGGGTCACCAGACTTCTTCAGACAAATTTAAATGTGAGGCTTGCAGCCTTTGCAGGTACATGGCATCAGGGTGTACTTTTATAATTCGAGATAAAATAGAATAAATGGGAGGTATAGTTGTAATTCAAAATCTGTGATTTACATTGCCCAATGCCAGTTATGCCCAGCATACTATATTGGTAAGACCAATAGAAATTTAAAGGAAAGGGCTTTCGAGCATATATATAGTATTAGCAAGGGTAAAAATGAGAATGCTCTGGCAAGACACGGCAGCAGTCACCCAGGCCATGCCTTTACATTTAGAGTGATAGACCAAACAAAACCCAACAGAAGAGGTGGCCCTATTCCATTAATTCTAGAAAGGCAAGAAGTGTTATGGCATTTATGCCTGGATACTGGTAGAAAACCAGGCTTAAATGAAGTGATATCAATTGCCTGTATATTAAAACTTAGAAGCCTTACTAGATGAACTTGATGTGGTAATATTTTAATTAGTAACTATTTTAATTAATAATTATTTTTGTGTATTTTCAACAAATAGAATTAATAGGATTTGTCTTAGTATAATTTTAGAGTAGGCAGTTTGATCTTTTGAGGGGTATTGCTTTCCTTCTACCTATTTTCAACTAAGACAATATGTGAATAAGGTGTTTAGGTTGGCTTGTTTTATATGTACATGTTTATGTATTTAAAACATGAAAAGATTTTAATAATATATGGGAGATTAAATGGGGATATACCTTAGGTAACATAAATACATTTTTTAAAGTAGAGTTACGTACAAGTGAATAATGTTAATTGTTTAACAAGTTGCAAATGATGTATCACATCTGATTGGTCGGATGGTTGAAAGGAGGGAAAAGTTTTATGTATTTAAACTTGGTGCTTGTGTATTGATTTTGTCTGAACAAGTCCGGTGACCTGACTGGACGAAAAGTGCTTCACATTATTTTTCAAGTATATTAAATTCTGTTCATGGATTTTGAACCTCTTGGCATCCTTTATTTTGCTTGTTTGTTGTTTAGTGGTTCGTCTATTGGTTTTTCATCATATTCTTAGCAATATAACAATATGTGATGTTGAATTTCTTCCTTTCTGTGTATATCTTAACAATATGTTAAACGATATATATATATATATATATATATATATATATATATATATATATATATGTGTGTGTGTGTATATGGAAACACTTCAAATAATCGAATGACTGAAATCTCGAATTTCATATGGTCGAGACCATATGATCGAGATTTCAGTAAATCGAATATGTGTAGTGTTCAAAAATAAGAGTTTAATTACCTTAATATGTTACGTGCACACAGAGGCAAGTATTGCTGTATGCTCTGTGTGTACGTAATGTTTTATTTGTTTTGCGGTATTGACAGGAAATGAGAAATCTCCCGTTTTGCACTTCCACATACAGCGCAAGACGAGAGATTTCCCATCTCCCCACTGCAGCGCGATCTTGGAGTTGGTATATTTAAGTAGGGAGGTGCAGGGGGACGAAGCCCCCCTGCAAAAGCGAGGTTTGTGTTTTTTTTTTTTATTTGTTGGTTTCGCTTCAGAAGTTCGAGTTTCCGAAACTCAAGCTTTTGGTTTCGGTTATTTGCAGTTCAAGATTTTGGTAATTAGAGCTTCTGAAGTGAATCCGTACATATATATATATATATATATATATATATATATATATATATATACATGGAGCTACTTTCGTTAGACGAAAGTATGATCCACCGAATTGTACTTACCTGAGATGAATCCACCGAAGCTGCATTTCAATTAATGAATGGACTGCCAAATTCCTTTCACAGGGAAAGGAACCACTTGACTACCATGGTGAACTGTGCCCCCTCTTTCATGTAGTGTGATCTCATAGATGGTATATTTAAGTATGGGGTGTGGGGGGGAAGCTGCCCACATGGGAGATGTGGGTGGCGAAGACCCCCACCTTGATGAGCTTACTGTTCCTCCATTTCATTTGGTTTCCATGGTGGTCAACTGGTTACTTTCCCTGTGAAAGGAATTTAGCAGTCCGTTCTTTCATTGAAGTGCAACTTCAGTGAATTCAGCTCGGGTAAGTATAATTCGGTGGATCGTACTTTCGTCTAATGAAAGTAGATCCAGATATATATATATATATATATATATATATATATATATATATATATATATATATATATATATATATATATATTTTTTATGTATGTGTGTGTGTGTGTGTATAGATAGATATAGATATAGATATATACAACAGTAACAAGTTGCACACAGATGTTTTACCCATGTAGCGCGTTAGGTTATAGGTTTGTTATTCAACAGTCTGATAGCATGTGGGAAGAAGCTATTATGGAATCTGGATGTCCTGCATCTAATGCTTCTGTAGAACTTCCTTTTTGGCATGTGTTTGAACAGTCCATAAGCTGGGTGGTGTATATCTCTCAATAGTTTTTGGACTCTGCCATAGATGAAAGTTGGAACCAATGATTTTTGTAGCCTGTTAAACACAAATATGACATACTTATGACCTGTAAATCAGGTTTGTTGGGGGTGACATTCCTCAAGGGCATCTAGTGGGGGATGCAGGTTATGCACTGGAACCCTGGCTCATGAGATCCATGAGAAACCCATACAACCCCACTGAGTAAGGATACAACAAGGCCCATGCTCAAACTAGGAATATTATAGAACTGTGCTTGGATTGCACAAATCAAGGTTCGTTCCACTGTCTAGACACATCAGGAGGTGCACTGTAGGATGACCCAAGCACCTTTGCCGAAATACTTACAGTCTGTTCCATGTTGCAAAATATAATACTCAGGAAACAACTTCAGCAAGGGCAGGAAGGGGATAGACCACAGTTTCAAGGACCACAGGCAGGGCCAGCATCAGCATCAGCAGGAGGTACAGATGATGAGTTTGAGGGGAGCCATCAGCTGAAGATGGTACTGGCAGGCGGAGGCATACACAGTGTCCCTTGGCTCTGGCTAAGAGACAAAGGATAGCACACACAATCACTCTGTAGTTCAAAGCCCAAGATCACGCACGCATACAAATAGGAAAGTTGATGCTTTTCAAACAGTACCACCTTCATTTTATTTATTAATTAATTTATTTATTTATTTAATTAATTAATTATGTAACATTTGTTGACCGGGAAAGTCCAACTAGGGCAGAGCCTATTTTCAGCAGATTCCCAGGGAGAAATGCTGCAGAAGCATGTCTTTGGATTTTGGGAGGAAACTGGCGTATCCAGAGGAAACCCATGTGAACACAGGGATGACATGCAGACTAGGCACAAAAGGCACCTCTGCCAAGAATCAAATGGGAGAACCTCTTGATGTGAGGTGACAATGTCAACTGCTGCACCACTGCCCCATCCATGTGAATACTTTACCATACTTAACCATGTAATGTCTGTCGTCTGATAGCTTCAGACAGGGACAACTCCCAAGGACACATTTTTTACCTGCACTAAGTACAAAGTAAGTGTGGAACCTGTAAAGAAAAAAGTAAGCTACAGAAATGATTACTCTCATATGGAAATATTTATATGCCCCTAAGCAGAACATTTGTCTGAGGTGTACAGCTATGTCACTAATATCTGCTCTGTCAGGTTTTTGCTATATTCACTTATGTATTACAAACAATACTGTGTAGCAAGCATTCAATTGAACATCATCTATAAAACATGGATCAGATCAATTATACCCTCATTTACATAACTATACCAAGACGCAAGACTAAAGTACCTAATGCTTCTAATGATGTAATGACAATACTGACTGAAATGTAATAATGTTCAACAATTATAGAATAAATTATTCACAAATAATTAGGAACAAGGAATCAACAACTTTTATTATGCAATGCATATTAATAAACGCAAGCTTGTGAATAAGCCAGCATTAGCTATCCACTGTGTGCATCAGACATTTTTCAACCTTAAGTTACAAAGAAACGTGCAAAGGGCAGACCACAGTCATCATTTGCACAGGGTGGGGGGGGGTATGAGGGAAAGCCTGATACCAAAGAAGTGAGTGTGTACAACTAAGAAACACATGTATCTATCAGAGTATACAGTGTTCAGGGACAGTAACAACAGATGTACAGCACTGAACAGTACTGTTTAGATAGCTTACGTGTGTGTGAGGTGACATGGGTAATTGACCAGTTTTCTTTTTTTCAATGGGTGTTTGTGTCTGTATAAACACAATTGAGCACTGTGCTAACACTACATCCTGGCATCGCAGACAGGTGTGAGCCATGCATGGTAGAGTACTTAATTCAGTATATTCACCCCCGACCATGAGAACCAACTCTGCCAGGGGTTGCACTACTACTTCCATAGCCCTGGCTAGAAGTTGGGATGTTAACGTAAATGTGTCTGATGTCTGCTGGACATCCAGGACCATGATCCTGTGGCCTACTATGTCTGGGTGAGGATACCACAATCACTGACAGACAAGTGAATGTAGTGTTACTACAAGAGTGGGATCTTACTTGGTTATATCTGTAAACACCAGAAGATGTAATAGCTCTCCAGCCATGTGGATGTCCACCATCCCACAACAGATGCTCCATCACAGATACTGCCCAATCAAGTATGTCGTTCATCATGTCTAAGGAGTTGCCCACACAATTCAAGGGATCACTCATGTCAGAATGTAAATTGTTTACCAGTCTCACTATTTCTTCTGAGGTCCTGGAGGAACATGACTGTGCCTCCAAAATGACCCTACACATACATCTGGTGGCACCTAATGACACACCAGCATCAGGAGGCTAGTGGACAACAGGCCTCCTCCAAACAACCCTACCAACCCTCCTGTATAACATCATGCCCTCATGATGACTACCAGCAGAAGCAACTTTCTCTGCATTCAGAGTAACCACAATATTCTGATCAACCGTGTCATCCTCTACCTGTCATATTTCAGAGGTCTCCATGTCATGGGTATGCATAGGCATACTGAATGTGTCTGAAACATAGTCAGTGGATGTGGGAGTCACAATCTGAGTGTCAGACTGACCTGCTGCAACTACAGTTCGTGTCTCTTCATCACCACCACCATGATCAGAGGCTACTGATACTCCATTTTGTCTTAAGAGTTCCACAGCAGCACTCACAGGATCACCTATGATAGCAACCAATAAACACAACAGACAGAAAAACGGAGAATAAACTTGATCACGTTTTCCTTGTAAGAAAGTTATGTTAAACTTTAACAGATTCCTAAGCAACACAACCTTTACTCTAATATAGACTTGAATCGACCTAATAATAACCAAATATGTGCTTACCATATGCATGTGGGCTGACAGTCTGTGATTCAGAACTACCTGTATATGAGGAATGGAAAGGAAAGAAGTTTGATAAGCATCACAATGCAAATGAAACAAGAAAAAAGAGACAGTCCCAGTCAGACGTGCAGATTAAAAATGTTCTCATAAAAGAAAAAATTTATTGAACAATTAGATACCCCCCAAACAACCTCCACTATTTCATTATGACTGCAGTGTGACTCAGTTTTATATATATATATATATATATATATATATATATATATATATATATATATATGGTTTCACCAACATTTCGAGACCATAAAGCCGAAACCATACAAAATGGAAACTTCACAAACCTGAAACCATAAACCCGAGCACTCAGTATACACCACACCACACACAAACTACAACACCCACACCACAAATCAAATACACACAAAAAAAACTCCACCAAACACTCAAATACCTAAACTACACAAAAGCAGGGGGGCAAGCCTTGCAACACACCCCACACCCCCACTTATATATACTAACTCTGAGATTGCACAAACAGTAACAGACAGAACACTCACACCCAGACATTCCACAATCCCTCGCATGCACACACACACACACACACACACACACACACACACACACACACACACACACACGCGCACACACACACACACACACACACACACACACACACACACACATGCACACACACACATACATACACATATCACACCTACACAAACACCAACACATCCAATTACACACTCATACGTTAACCTACCTGCCCTAACCCACACATACAACTTAAAAACAATGTAACACACACGCAAACTCCCACCCCAAAACCCTTAAATAACAGTCACTTACCTTACACTCCACGTAAATCCATACATCACATCAAACTGCATCCAACATAAACACCGCACGTCACATAATGTAAAGCCATAACCGCGAATTTGAGATATTCGAATTCGCAATTATGTACTTTCCACATTTTGAAATTCAGCTTTACAGTCTCGAAATGCTGAAATTCAAGATTTCAGCATTTTGAGATTATAAAGTGAAACTATATATATATATATATATATATATATATATATATATATATATATATATATATATATTTATATCAGGCATTTAAGATATACACATATAAATACACAACAATTACAATTGTATTTTGTATACCTAAAACATCTGCTTGTAACACTCTGGTGTCCACATTTGCACCAACACCAAAGATTCTGTGGGAACCCTCTGCTGAGCTATCTGGATCTCTGACAGCGGACAGTTACTCCTCTGTTTCATATACAGGTAGCTTGGTAGCAGGAACACCTCCCTCTATAGCCATCTGTTCCCAGGCAATTGCAGTCACCCTACAATGGGCAGAAGTTTCATGTCACTAACCCATTATTGTATCTGGGAGTAGACTCTCCCATACCCTCCATCAGCATTTATGTCATCGACCACCTGCTTCCATTTCCTGTTTTGGGCAGATTACTCACCTCTATCACTCCATAACAGAAAAGCTCCATGGTGACCAAAGGCCTGGATAATGACCTCATTTTCTGCATCACTATATTGTGGCTTGCAGGGTGCAGATTTCTTCTTGGGTGCCACATTGCTGTATGAGATGAAACAGAAAACAGACACACATCAATTTTTTGTGGCTGCATGCATCCAACATGCACACAAACAATCTAAAAGTCAATTGTTGCCTATGACTACACCCAAATTAGTACAACCCCCCAAACAGATTTTTTTTCAAAATTAAATATCAACACCAATCTATAAGTCTCCTGTAATAGAGATAACACATGTTTAACTGTGCAATATCTTGCAGCATAACAATAAAATAAAAATATAGCAGTAGAAATATAAAACAAACCTGTTATAACTGCCATAACCACCACTATGGGGGTCAGTTGACATCCACAAAGAGAACACATTTTTTCTTTTTCTGTTAAAACAAGTACAAATTCCAGACCTTCCTAAAAAGCTAGAATATACTCATCTGTGATAACTGTGCAAACATCAAACAAAATCCAAACTAAAGAATAGGTAATTTGGTAATTTAGAATTCTGTAGCTTACTTTTTGTCATGTCGTTTTGGCAGCACCAAAAAGTGATAAAAATTAAAAAAAATGTAAGATTAAAAAAACTGCTTTTCAGTGGTAAGTGCAATTCCTCTTTTAAATTAAGCGTTATGTAAGAAATAGCAACATACCTTGACAATACAGCAGTGTAGAAAATTCTCCAAGAATTTTTTTTTTTTTTTTTTACCAGTATTAAGCTCTCTGGATCTAAACAATAAATTACAAGAGTATCAGCTACAATATTGCCTTTATATTGTGCAGAGTTAGCCCTGTGAGAGAATAAGGTGTGAAATCAATAGCATTCCTGAATACCACAATCCGCACACTGTCTAGGGAACATAAACATAGTGTAAGGACCTACACAATCAAATGCAAATGCCCTAGCAATGCAAGGATGAGCATTGAGAAGTGTTCCCTGTTAAAATCTTGCAGAGATCTATGATTACACTGACTGCATGAACAATCAACTTTCACAGACTCCCCTCTTTGATGTAAACCTGATGGGAGTGTGTCATGAAGATGAGACTTGCCAAAAAATCTGAAAGTGTATTGAGTGATTTTGGAGAGTGACAGTCCTAACATTTAAATGTTGGCTTTAATAACCACAGTTACTGCCCCTTAGTAAGAAATATTGTTCATATTCAAGGGAGTCATTTAAGCTTTGGTAAAGATAACATATGACAATAAAACAGAGATAGACTTGCTGTTACAAAAACATAGCTAAGGGAATAAGGCACCACACAGAAATAAAAGAATACACCTGCAGTACTTGTAGTCTTTGTTTAAAATTATACGAGTACATGGATATCTTAACTATTTGCAGTATCCAAATCATCCAGCCATTCACTGTCAAATCAGGAAGGACAACTTTCATAACTTGTTTCTGTTGCACTTTTAATGTGACATTATTCAATGTCACATAATCATTACATCTAAACTATTTTTCTACTTGATAATTTATGTCTGTCTGTGGCAATTATGGTAAGTACGCTTAAATGGTTGTTTTTAATACTCTTTTTTAATGGTTCAAATTCATACAGGTCCCTGTTGCAAGATAGCAAAGTCGCTTAAACATGTGAAACGTATATTTAAAGTATTTGATCTATCTTTTTTTCTTCTATTGTACCGTTTATTCGCCACTTAGCATTACATTTCATATACTGGCAGTGGTCAATTAAACTGAACTCTATTTCACTGCCCAAGGTGAAAACTAATTCATTTTATTTGGACTGCCATCAACAGCTCAATGAAGACTGGTATTGTTACACTTTCCTCAGTAGTTTGAACAGTACTGGGTGAAGAAATTCAAGTTGTCATACTCCTATCTCTTTGGCATAATGTATAAATGTATTAAGCTTAATTAGGGAAACAGGCATTTGATGCAGGGATTGAAACCTGTACCCAGACAATTTTACTGAGGGAGGTCATGCTAAATCTTCACATTCATTTTGTTGCATGTATGTGTTAATGTTGGAAAATCAGGTTAGGTCAGTGTTCACCAAAACTGACAGGCAGATAAGTCATCTAAAATTATATAATATTAATTGTGACTGTGCTGTGTGAACAATGAAAATCATTTCAGCTATTCCCTGTGTCCCTCTCTATTCCCACAGCATTAGCTAAAGTCCAGATATTGTAACACATACAAGTTAGTCCTGATGTGGCAATGAGATCTGCGAAAACTGAATGTATCACGGTAATGCAGTGCTAGCTATGTTCATTGCTACATACAGAGTGTGTTTCATTTCATGTGTCTGCAATTTGTTATTCTCCAAAAGCTGTTTGAATGCTTCTGATATTTGTTGGCTTCTGTATTGGCCACTTGGCAGCACAACATTCCCTCTCATGACTTAAGGAAAAAAGTGAAAAATGTAGTTTAGGCTACTTTATATAGAGCAAACCAGCCAGTCAGCATTGTGTGTCCTTCAGCAGTCTAGATAGTACTCAGGGGAGAAAATATACCTGACAGGTAACTTTCTCTGTGGCATAAGGTGTAAGTGCAGTGAGCTTAGAGATAAAGCACACCTGATGCATGTTTTGAATCTATTTAAATGCTTAAATGCTAATTTTACTAAGGGTTGTCTGCATATATATTTCTTCACATTGCTTGATACCATTGTGTTATTGTTTAAAAAGCATCTGCTGTCACTAGTGCTAACAACTTGTGATCTTTTATCTATCCATTATCACATTATTTGCAATTAACTACCAGTCTGATTATTTTTTCCACAAAGTACATGAAGGATGAATGTCTCACTTGAATGCTGTTCTTGCTCTGGTCATTGCCACAGAAGCCAATTTATTGAAATGCATTTACTTTCTGCTTTATTCTCTACCTTATGTTTATTTCCTAATGTCTTCCATTAGCTGTCTGCTCATCATTTCTCAAACAAAAACGGTTCACTGCATAAGGAAAAAAGTGAAAAATTTAGTTTAGTTTGAAATTATTTACAATATATGTTTTCCTTTTTTGTTTGTTTTATTTCAGTTTGCATTTGCTCTCTGCTTGGCACCAAATATTATTACCTTAGGAAAAAAGAGAAAAAATAGTTTAGGTTGATGTTAAAAATGGAAGTACACAGCTTATAGCAATAGCTTGTATTTTATTACCTTCATGCGCATTACTCTGTAGAAGTTTGTGCCACTGTGTTAAGCTTTGTTTATTTTGTTTAATGGACTTATCAGCAAGCTGAAGAGTTGGCTGTACAGACTGAAGTAGTCAAAAGAATAATGAAGATGAATAAATACATTTATGTTTGCAGAAATCTGCTGTCAAATGTTAACTATCTGACGTATGACTATATATAATACTCTGGTAAAAATTTCTTTTGAATGCTGTAAAGGTTTGTATCCATATGGATGCAAAAAAATGTTTCAAAATGCCTTGTTTGACTCCTGTGGCTATAAATGTTGGCTAAACATTTACTTAATACATCATTATCCTGCTGCTATATTAATGTGGCTGCAACCTGTGTTTTGAAGCTAGTCTTGTACAGATGTACAGATCTTTGTATGACAGTTGGCACAGAACAACACACAATACAGCTAATTCCCATTCTAAGTTCAAAACTTCAAGATATGATTACACATGTGCCAACACTTTGTCATCAGTAGACAAATTCAGCTTAGCAGAACTGCACTCAAAAGAGTAAAATAAAAAAAAAATAAAATAAAATAATTATTGTTTTGTGTTGCACAATGTTTATATGTCTGTATTACTTTTGTCAGCAGGTAATCTTGATTTCAGAACTATGTTGAGTCAATTCAGTTGTTTAATGTATGCCTGCTCTACGGTGTTTATACTTGCAACTGTGTTACAGGTTTGGCTAACCTATTCTCACATAATCCATCACTGTTGTTCTGCATTGCATGGTCCCATGTATAATTTGCATGTTTGTCTTGCCAATGCAAATAGTGCTAGTATGAAGAAATACAAGTGTGGAATTACCCTGACATGAAGTCACAGGAATGTTTGATTGATAATCCACTGGCATACAACAGTTAATGTGTATGTCATCCTATAATGTGGAACATGTAAATGTCCCTCACAGAAACACAGTATACATTAAGGACAGTGTCTACATTTCAGTATAGAAGTATGCCTTTGCATCTGGCAATAATAGTGTTGTTACATTGTCCTCGGTACACATATGTATTTGTTGCTCAATCTGTAATGCACAGTACCTTCCCTTCCAAACAGTGGATGTTAAATGTCATATTTCACACTGCTAATGTCAGTCTTCTCATGTGGCACTTGTAACTAATACAGTACTCTCTAGATAATGTAACTTGATAGGTAGGAGGTTCAATGCCCAACATGGAAAGCTTGGATATGTGTGCATGTGTGTATGTGCATGTGTGAGTACAACTGTATATAACACTTTGTGATGTATCCACTTCCCCAGTGAAGAATACATTTAATTGTTCTCACAGCTTTCTTATCCTACTTTCGGATGAAACATAATCAATAAGACACATGCATGAGGTCATCCTGACAAAAAGTGCACTCTCTCTCTTTCTCTCTCCCCCCCCCCCCCTTAAATGTCTGACTTCTACTGTGGTGCTTGCAACTAATACAAAGCACTCTAGATTGTATAACTAGATAGGTAAAGGTTTGATGCTCAACATGGGAAATGTTTGTGTGTGTGTGTGTGTGTGTGTGTGTGTGTGTGTGTGTGTGTGTGTGTGTGTGTGTGTGTGTTTGTGTAAAATGCTTATTGTTGTATCTGCTTCCCGTGGACAGAATGCATTTAAATGTGCACACAGCTCCCTTATCTCAATTTTTATGGAAGCATCCTCCATGAAACACACTGATGAGGTCATCCTGACAAATTAAGAGTCAGTCTTCTACTGTGCCATTTGCAACAAATGTACCACTTTCTACATCATGTAACTAGATAGGCAGGTGCTTCTTTGCTTAATATGGGAGGGCGTGTGCATGTGTGTGTGTGTGTGTGTGTGTGTGTGTGTGTGTGTGTGTGTGTGTGTGTGTGTGAGTGGGGGCTGATTACCATTAGGTAAGCATGTGCTTAATCAACTTCTACTCTGGATAAATGCTTTAAACTGCTACATGACTCCACCATCGCCTATGTACAATTTTCACATCCACAACCTATTTGCAAGACAATGGTGTAGCTATGCATACTGTTTGTACTCTACTGTGTACAATTTTCTAGGCTTTACTTAAAGAATGTATGGCTTTTTTAGGCCATACTCTGTTCACTAATGTGAAAAATAAAACTTACAGTAAGAGTGTCATCGATTGTAAAAATATCCATTTAATGTTTTATAGGGAAAGTGATGCAAACATTTAAGTGGAGAGGGACCATTTCTAGTTTTCAAATGGCAGGTGTTTTGTGGTGCAACCATAAAAGCACATGATTACAAAATTATATTGTCTGCCTACACCCCTGGTGCAACACACTGATGATGTCATTATTTTACAAGTGAACTGTGCCTATTTAAATGTCAGACTTCTCCTGTGGCACTTACATGTCTTATACTATTCTCTAGAATGTTCAAATAGATGGGTAGGAGGTTCAAATACAGCAGTGCTGAACTTCTGCAAGTCTGACACCAAATTAATTCAGGATTGTTTTACACAAATTTGCAGTGGCAAATTTTGTTTTTTGCCTTGAAGGAATTGTTTCAATAAATAGAGGACTTTTTCTACACTGCTAAGTGCAGGCCTGATGTTTTTTGAATTTGCTTGTCAGTGTTTGGGGGCCATGCACTTGCTATACCTGCAAGGGTTACTTTGCCTTTGAAATTTTACAAGCTGTAAAACTCATTTTACCAGATGCATCTGCTAGACAAAACTGCTGATGTCATCCCTTCATAGATGCTGTATGTCTCACTTGTACTCAGTATTCTCTTGTGGTGCTGGCAGTACACTGATGATGTCATCCCTTCATAGATGCTGTATGTCTCACTTGTACTCAGTATTCTCTTGTGATGCTGGCAGTACACTGATGGTGTCATCCCTTCATAGATGCTGTATGTCTCACTTGTACTCAGTGTTCTCTTGTGGTGCTGGCAGTACACTGATGATGTCATCCCTTCATAGATGCTGTATGCCTCACTCGTACTCAGTATTCTCTTGTGGTGCTGGCAGTACACTGCTGATGTCATCCCTTCATAGATGCTGTATGTCTCACTTGTACTCAGTATTCTCTTGTGGTGCTGGCAGTACACTGCTGATGTCATCCCTTCATAGATGCTGTATGTCTCACTTGTACTCAGTATTCTCTTGTGGTGCTGGGTGCTGATAAGGTGCTGTATGGAGGATGTACATTGACAGGCAGGTGGTTTGAGTCCTTCACTACTTAAATATAGTAACTGTGATTGTCATCATATGCTGTTGGCCACCTTACAACTACCTTTATGTACACTTCTAATTATGAGATGGATTTACAGTGGTACTCTGTGACACTAAGAAATCCGAGAATCCACAGGAGAGAAAATGTTTTGGCTATACAATAATTCAATAATGCTAGCATACCTCCAGTATGTCATATTTGGAGTGTGAATTCTCCTGTGTTGCATGACTTTGATACTCTGCTTTGTACATTATGTAACTGTATATGTTGGGTGTTTGAAGCTAGCCCTGAGTGTGTCTTTTACCCTCATACTGTGTATATTTTTCTTCAAAAACATGCATGATGTGTAGCTGTACAGTGCTATTTTGTGCACTCCAACCATGTTTTAGCATAAACATCCTGTTGATTAACAGTTGTGATGTCATCCATTTAACTATGCACTGTCCCAGTTGTAGCTCAACATGTCATGTGGTGCTTGTGATTCAGGAATTAATCTTTAAATTGTTAATTTAAGTAGTTAATTCAAATCCAGCCATTAGTATGTTATGTCAGTCTGATTTTGACTGCCCATGACTCTAACACTGTTATCAAGCACATTTGCTATGTACACATATAGATATCGACTGCCCTTACAATAAGCTATAGTAACTTCTCACATAGTAATGTTTTTATTCAGAGAAATTATGACATGTGATTATATTCTCATTACATAACATATAGGAAGTGTTATACTCTGGCATGAGCAACTGAGACACCATACTTTATGCTGTTGACTTAGTCCAGCAATTACTGGCACGGATATCCCTTGTAGCAATAACATGATGTAACACCTTTACATACCAGCATATCTCACAATTGTAGTGACACTTCTCATATGGTGCATTCATCATGTACAATATAATGCATTTTCTGTTGTCAAGTACTCATGTGTTCAACATCCACATTCAGTGCCTGTTAGCATTGTTGGGCCTTCTACTATAATGCATGAATGGCCACCACATTATAATGTGTCCATTTACAGTGGGAGGGGCCTCCCCATCCCTTTTACCTTATACTGTAATGCATGAATGGCATCCACCACAGTTACAATGTGTCCATTTACAGTGGGAGTGGCCTCCCCATCCCTTTTATCTGAGAGATTATTTATAACACATACATCTGAGTAATAACTTAGCAGAGGGGAAGTGTCACAGCTGTGTTTAGACTTCCACTGTGGTGCTTGTAATTGATTCACATGTAATTGATTCACATGTCAATAGTCAGTAAGCTCTTGTAACTTGCTATTCATTTCCTGAAAGGGGCAATATTATATAACACTATTATATCTTGTTATTGTTAGCCACTTTTATGTTGGACAATGATAAATCATCACAGGTTGTGATTGCATGGCAATGAAATGTTATTTGGTTGATGTCATGCTGTGAGTGCTCTTGTGGCATGTGCATTGAGTACTGGCTTGTACAGCATACCTACACAGAGAGACTACAGTTCCTTTTGGACAGTTCATTCCTACATAATGGAAACGGCTTCCTTGTCAAAAAAGCATGTATATTGTAATGTTCAGTGTTGTGTGGGCAGTAACAAGTGTAGCTCCTTTCCAGGATTCTAACTAAATCCAGTTGTTCATATTATATGTGTAACTTCAGTCTTAATACACACATTCAGTTCAGTTATTTGTGACAACCTCCATTGCTATCTGATGTGGCTCATGCAGTCAGTACAGATGTCTGAAGAGACCCTGCTAAAATAGTCAGGAGTTTAAATCTAGTAACATCTGTGTGTCAGACAACAGTGGCATGCACACAAGTAATAGTTATGGCACACTCAGAGGATCACCTTTTTCAGGCCTTGTCCTACAAGGTAAATCATCCATACACCTTATATGATAGAAAAGTGCTGTAAGCACTTCAAGGGTGCTCTTAATGACATGACTGATATCCATATTTCTGTGGCAAGTATGATTATTATGCATCTCCCTAAGATATGGCCTGGCATAGGTTTGAAAATGACATGATGCAAATGCTTCTTATGTTATTCATTGCTTACATGCATTACCTATTCCCAAGCTAATTATGCTCTGTATTGCATGTCTTCATCCAGACATCTTTATTACTGCGGTTACTTTCATCATCCTATACAGCTTAATGGCAGATGAGGATTTCCATAAACATTTCTTACTCTGTTGCTGCCAGACCATCAGAAGCCACGATTAGTCCTCTGTTGCAACATATTGTGTTGCTGCTGTTAAATTGCTCTTATATTACTGTTCCCTGTAATTCCATATGAGTCTGTCTAATATCACGATGTGTAAAATATTTGCAAATCACCAATAGAAAAACAAGATTTACAGCATGTCATCCAATCTGTCTTGTCATTTGTCACTTACATATGCTTTGTGTTATTAGATTATCATTTAGCATTTAAATAACTATGCAACACTTGCTTGTCTATTAGATATATGGGGGTGATGAACCCCTTTCCTATGATTTCCACTCTCATTTCTTTGCAAAAAACATGTCCATCTCTGATGTACCTGACATTACAGCTGCAAGTTCATTTTGTTTTTGTATATACATGCTGAGGTGGGAATACAGCAGTGGTGTTGGCGTGCATACATCAATTCCATGTATATACATCTCATATGCAATAACTGCAGTCTATACATTTATCCTATAATGTATTTTCTGTTCTTGCTGTTATTTCAACTCACCATTTAATTACCATGTACATCACACTTTCACTCCCATTTTTGCAGAACAGCTTTACAGTACATCCGTATCACATCCTTTATTAGCATGACTGATTTTATTTATGTGCATTACTGTGGGACAGTAATTGACAATAATTATCATTACATCAATATTACAGAATTTATGTCAGTAATGTTTCTTGCCACTTTCCTAATATTTGGCTGTGGGATATGAGTACACTTTAAACATTTCCCCTTCAACATTAATTATTCAGTATAACACAATTTAATGTACCATTTCCCCATTTCACTTCCCCTCTTCCTGTATTCTTTCACTATACTTGCCCTTAATATGTCTAAGCTATAGCTCGTATGCGAGAACTGCCTATATGAAAGCAGTTTTATTTACATTCCGTTTTCTTGCTTGCAAGTACCTTTCAATGGCTGACAACACTATTGTTGTGCAATAAAAAGTGTTTGCAAATGTATAGGCATGAGGAGCAACATGCATATTCCATTAGCACTGCCGCTCATTGCGCTCACACGCTTACATCATGTAGACTTACAGCAATGCCTACATGATCGAGATTGTGACACATTTTATTTGATTATTTCCTCCCTTATAAAGCTATTTATTCTTTTTAATGTACACTCTCCATCGATAGTCTTTAATCTATATGAAAGGCCTGACAAACTATGAAGTAACAATAGTCTTAAACATACAATTTGCATGACACTAGTAACAAGTAACGAACTGCAGTGAGTAGCTTTTTTTTTTTTTTCTAATATCTGCTGCCAAACTTTTGTCCTGGCTTTCTGACTTACAAACTTTATCATCAGCATATTGCATAATGTCAAAATCAACAATTCCAGTAAACTGTAGAATTGTTTAATTATTACTTAAACAAACTCAGCTCATTTAGCAAACCATAAAAATATATATATTGTCAATAAAATGACAGCAAAATCATGTTTCCCAAATTAAATACAGCATTGACTGCTCTAGCACAGAATCAGTCAGTTTATTTTTGTCAACTATTTTTATTAATGAAGTACATCAAATGCCATTGAAAAAATAGAACAAATGTATCACAGTGCTTTTCAAAAGTTTACAATTTACTATGCAATACAGTGACAAACTCATAATTAAAATTTAATGTTGATCAGGTAAATTCACTTGATGTTCTTCCAGATTAACACTGTTTATTTATTCATGTATTTATTTATTTCAATTTAACAATCAAGTGGGCATATGGTTTATCAGACCCTTTTCATCCAAAACAATGGCGAATACAGGCAGACATATAGTGTAAGATTCTGATACCAGTAATGAAGAAATTGCTATTTATAATTGTAAAGTAAAGTGACACTTAATATTTGCATTCAAGCAGTAAATGTTTAAACAGGCCATAAAATAGACTATTTATAATTACAAGACAAGACAAATTGTTATTTCCATACACGTATAGCAATGAATGTTGGCTGAAAAGGGTTAACAGGCTAGTCCACTTACCTGGTGATCAAATAGTAGATATGTAAATAAATAAATAATGTAGCAAGTCAACAGAGTATAAGAAATGGCAATTTTCCACACTAACCTTTTATATACAAGTAAGTCATCAATCATTGCCTTGAATGTAAATGTAAGCGGCTTCATCAGTGAGATGCATTGTCTTTCCTTACCTGTAGTAGATGGTTCCAAATGCAAGGTCCAAGACTACAGAAGTCTTTTATTTTCCCATAGTGGATTTAAATCAGGATCTAATGAGGGAACTGGCATCTCCTTTGTTAACACTGATGGTATAATTAGGTGGTCTAACCTGAAGTATGAAATGTATAGGTCAGTAACCCTGAATGAGTATTTTGATTAGCAATGTGCTAATAGCAATGTGGCTCAAACGTTGACAGCCAATTGAAACCCAGTAGTAATCTGAGGAGATGCATATAAGACATCTGTGAGGAGTACAAATCCCCATATTGTGTTTTCTATTTGGAGCTTATTGGTGTTGGCAGTAGAGTGGATGGTGAACAGAAGTCCAATATTTGAGTTTTGGGACAAGCACGTTTCTTGTTAAGTAGCAGCAGGCTTCTGTCATAAGAAGGTGGGTTAACCTACCTAATAGTTTTAGTTGGAAAACAGTTTTGCTGACAGCCTTGTCAATGTGATGAGATAAGGCTAAGGTGGGATCCAGGATTAATCAAAGATGCATTTGTTTTAATTTTGTCCACACATGGAAATATGATTTTTAAATGAAATTATAAATAACACATTGTTATAAATCTGTTTACAAATCAGGTAATCCATCACTCACCCTGAGCGGTGTGATTCTTTTAATTGATTTTGAGTAATGAAAACATAACATTAAGTCAACTAGATTCATTAATAAAGATGTTGTCATCTTTAACAAACGCTATCAAACATTCAGTCCACTTAAGCATTACTTCTGTTCCACTACATAGCTGCTTAACTAGGCACATTAAAGCACAAATCTCTTAACATGCCCTCTCTGTCCAAACTGTAAATATAGGAGGTAAAACCGAATTTGAGATGCAAGTAATACATTTCCAACTTATCATAACCTAGAACCTAAATTGTCTTTTTAACAATTTAGAATAAGCCGTGGAAGTCCTTTCCTACATACTTGCATGTCTTTGATACCACTGGCTGTAGGGCCTTAAATCTTTTGTAAGCATAACTCTATCCAGTTCTAAAATACTACCATCTTGTAATGCTCCCAAATTATGTATTCCCTGATACCTATTATATTGACACTGGAATGTTAGCATCAAATGGAGACTGTTGGATATATACAAGATAACAAATAATAGTCTTTGTAAATATACTGAGCACTGAATTGATCCCACTCCCCCTCTGAAGGCTAATACCTCTTGGTCACATTTATCTTCTACCAATCCTCTCCCTAATCTATTCTCCCATATACTCCAAAATTGTTGGGGTTTAAACTCTTCAAGCTCCATTAGTTTTCAGGGTAATTTAGACAGGTATCCTTTGGTGACTGCTTTATACGCTATGATAACTATTAAACACATTGATGATTTGTTTGTCAGCAACAACATCCAGTGCTTATCTAGTACAAAACAGTGCAGATGGAGGTACTTATAAAAGTCTATGCACAGAATATTAAACTTTTTAACTGACTCTTGAAACAAACAGAGCCTCTGCAAAAAAAATAGCCCCACTCCCCATCTCTGTAAACTTTACTTTCCCCAGGGGTGACCCATATTTATTTCACATCTGGCAACTCTCTCTTCAGAACCTCTTTAAACAGAAAAATTCTGGAAAAAAGATTTACAGTCTATATGTGTCCCCTTAATTTCACTATAGTTTTCTTGCACTTCATGTGTATACAGCCACCATCTCCTAAATCTCTCACTGAAGAGGAGCCATGAATCAGTTTTAATTCCTATTTCCCCCATCTCACCCAGACATACTGGATCTCCTTAGAATGACACCAAATACTTATCCAGTTGTCACTCAGACATAGTTTTGCCTGAAGAGGGTTGACATTTGACATCCATAGGTGTTCCTTCATACTTCCTGTTCCCCCATGATATAGCACTTCTCCCCTATTTCTAGCCAACCAAAGCAGCATCTAAGTTGCTTTGATATATGTAGATAAATCAGGTGTGGTCCACGTCTCTGAAAGGGTCCATCATGATGTGTATCTCTAGCATATGATCATTATGGCCACCAAATGAATCCTATCCCCCACTGGTCTAATATTTCCTAGGAGGGGATAGTACTAATATATTGGTAACCTACAAAATGTCATTCCAGTTCCTAATACCTTCTGCTCCTCGGGAAGGATTAGTTGCCTCCACTTTTATATATAGCATTTAGCCTGTTCTAAAAGTATCTTGAAATGTATATTTTTTGGACTTCTTACGCCAGGTGAACAATTTGAACATGAAATGACTTACCTGACAATTGAAGGGGTACCTACTCATTAAGTAGTCTGATGAGTCATAAGCCCAGAACCACTGCCTGGTTACATTAATAGAGTGTCCAGCTACCTGCCCACGGGCGTCTGACAGTTCACATAATACAGGTGGAGTTACGTCTAGGTTACCTAGGTATATCAACGCCCAGTCAGAAAAATATTTTATAATTTTCTTCTCCCAGCCGAATCTCACTGATTAAAATGGTCTCCCCAGCTTCTGTGTAAACTGCTAGGAAATTCTGCAATGTTGAAACTCTGTTTTTGTGATGGATCAAACTCATAAGAACATCTAGCCCACGAGCCTTACCTTGCTGCTGAAAATTATGTGCAGTCTCATTTCCTCCTCTATGAAATGAGCTCCAAACCGTACCTTCTCATCATCTAAGAGTGATTGAAAATGCACATCCCTTTTCAAGATCTTCCAGAGCCTTCTTTATATTCTGAAAAAAATACTTGAACCCCTTTAAAATGTCATCCCTATCATGGTCTATGTGAGAACCTGTCATCTTAATAGACATAGCAGTACAGCTGAGTTCACTGCCAACCACAAAGCTACTTCTTAACAGACTTAAGAGATAAAGCTTTAAAAATCTGCTGAAGCTTTTCTAAATATTCCTTTGTTTTTCTACTTGAATTTATCTGACTGACAGAAGCCAGATGTTTAGAACTCACCCTTCCTTCCCTTTTCATCTGGATCCTTAGCAATCTAAGCTTATCTTGGACGTCTGAGAGTTTGGCTTCCAAATTCTTAACCTCCCTGGCTGTTGACTGCTTTAATTGTTGAGACAGTATGTTCCTTTAACACATAAAACAGTAGTTGAAAGAGACCCCGCGAGTATAAAGGGACATCTTTTCTGCTGTATATCTGGTACTACTCTTTCTGGCTTTTAGATATTTGAAAGTTATGTCATTAAAAAAGCAGCTTGAGGTGAAAGCTTATTTCTGATAGGCAACATGATAAATCCAACCAAATGGTCTGAGATAACTGCTGGGTAGGCATCCTGGCCTTTCATCTGACTCTATAATGCCTTTAACCAATAAATTCAATATGTTCAATTGTAACTCACGGCTTTCTCTTAGCAGTGCTAGAGAAATAAATGAATTGCCCTTTAAACTCTATTTGAATATACTAGTATCCATTTTTGACTGGGAAGACTGCCTGGTCATCTTAACAGCCAAGGTGTCTTTTGAGTTAGCTAAACAATTAAAGTCCCCCTGCCCAGAAGGAGGACCCTTTCATATCACCCTTTCATATCAGTTAAAAATTTCTTATAGCCAAGGTCTAAATACCTTATGAGGTTACTTGGAAAAATAAAAATGAAACTTTCAGAACTTTTGTTCCATTTATCTTTGATTTCTAAACTGACCTCTTAAAATGCTTAAATTACTGCCCGCCTCTTCTACCTCTAATGCCAGCTGTGCATGAGCTAATGGGCCACAAAACCTGTCCAAGATCCCTAGGCAAACTAGTTTTATGATGATTGCATTCAGGTTCCTCTTTTAAATTTCAGCTAGCGGGTACTGATAGGGTTATCCTTTCATATTCCCAACCAAATGACAAACCAGATGTAGGCACAATATGCAATAACATTTTAAAACAAAGTGAAACACACTTCATCCGTAGTAACTGTATGGAGTAATAAAATGGCTTCCAAGACAGGGGGGTAAAATGCCACCTCTCAGAATCCAAAGAAGAGTCAGGGATGCAAAATGAGGCTGTGGCAAATAGACCTTACAATGGAAGAATTTCATTCATTCAAATGACCTTGCAGATGTCGGTTTCTAGCAGTCTTCACATATGCACAATATTCAGATGAACATTATTGTAAGAGAGATTTTCATAGGTTGTGCTATAGCATGACGTTATGGGAAAGAGTAGTGGAAGCTAGGTTAAGAAGGGATGTGATGATTAGTGATCAGCAGTATGGTTTCATGCCAGGAAAGAGCACTACAGATGCAATGTTTGCTCTGAGAGTGTTGATGGAGAAGTATAGAGAAGGTCAGAAGAAGTTGCATTGTGTTTTTGTAGACTTTGAGAAAGCATATGACAGGGTGCCTAGAGAGGAGTTGTGGTATTGTATGAGGAAGTCTGGAGTGTCAGAGAAGTATGTAAGAGTGGTACATGATATGTACGAGGGTAGTGTGACAGCACTGAGGTCTGCGGTGGGAGTGATGGATGTGTTTAAGATGGAGGTGGGATTACATCAAGGATCAGCTCTGAGCCCTTTCTTATTTGCAATGGTGATGGATAGGTTGACAGACGAGATCAGACAGGAGTCCCTGCGGAATATGATGTTTGCAGATGACATTGTGATCTGTAGTGAGAGTAGGGAACAGGTGGAGGAGACCCTGGAGAGATGGCGATATGCTCTAGAGAAAAGAGTAATAAAGGTCAGCAGCACTAAGACAGAATATATGTGTGTGAATGAGAGGGAGGAGAGAGGAATGGTGAGGATGCAAGGAGTACAGGTGGTGAAGGTGTTTAGTACTTGGGGTCAATAGTTCAGAGTAACGGTGAGTGTGGAAGAGAGGTGAAGAAGAGAGTACAGGCAGGATGGACTGGGTGGAGAAGAGCGTCAGGAGTGATTTGTGACAGACGAGTACCAGTAAGAGTGAAAGGGAAGGTCTACAAGAGGGTAGTGAGACCAGCTATGTTATATGGGTTGGAGACAGTGGCATTGACAAAAAGGCAGGAGTTAGAGCTGGATGTAGCAGAGTTAAAGATGTTAAGATTTCCACTGGGTGTGACAAGGGTGGACAGGATTAGGAATAAGTATATTAGAGGGTCAGTCCAGGTTGGAAGGTTTGGAGACAAAGCCAGAAAGGCAAGATTACGTTGGTTTGGACATGTGCTGAGGAGGGATGCTGGGTATATTGGGAGAAGGATGCTAAGGATGAAGCTACCAGGTAACAGGAAAAGAGGAAGGCCCTAAGATAAGGTTTATGGATGTGGTGAGAGAAAACATGCAGGTGGTTGGCGTGACAGAGCAAGATGCAGAGGACAGGAAGAAATGGAAACAGATGATCCACTGTGGCGACCCCTGACGGGAACAGCCAAAAGAAGATAATGAGGATGATGATGTGCTATTGCATATTTAATCATGCCTGCCCCTCCCTTCAGCCAATACCAAGTAATTGTTCATCAGATATGCAACTAAGTGGGACCATCATACAAATGAATCCAATTAGTATTTGCAGCTTTTGCACTTGCTACTTTGGGTGGACTCTTGTGCCCCTTAACTGGAATGGACCATAACTGTATGAGTCATCTCAAGACATCATTTTCTGGTGAGAAAAAAAGGCACAATTAGCCATACCATATCCTTCAACTCTAGGATACCTTCATTAAGATTTAAAGTCCCTGTTGTCCAGTCCCCCCTTCCCTTGTACATTTCACATGAAGGAACAAAAGTTCAGCTTCCATTAAGTTGTATACCAGATAGTCCCAGACAAATCTTTCAGTTATCCACCACAAACAACTTCTAAGTATCAGCTTCAGATCTACTACATCTTACTGAAGTATAACTTTAAAAAAGATTTACAGAGATAACTGACAACGCAGGCATAAATAAGCAAAATATTAATATAAAACAAAGAACATTTGCATTTTTATGAAATATAAAAACATATGTAGAATGTAACATTAACAATTAATTAATTTAATTAATTAATTAATTAATATTATTGTATTGGTAGATGCCCTGGATAGAACCTACAGCAATATATTAATAGAATGTTATGTATTTATATATTTACATTGATATGGTACTTCATTTAAGAAGGCACGGTGCGAGTAAAAGTATTTGAAGAGCAGTGTTATGAACGTGAAATGATTTAGTAATGACAGCCATGTCAGGGAGGCATATTCATCCTGCAAGTGCTCCTTAAGTTTGCATTTGTATGCCTCAAGTTCATTTTGTGACCTGATTTCACTAGGGAGATGGTGTGACTTAGATGGGTCAAGTTTGGACAATGCTCACTCACCCATAGTTGTCCTGAATGAATGCTGTGGCTAGCAAGATGATGTCATCAAGGCTGCCTCTTAGGCTGTACTTTGGCTCTCTGATTAACAAAGTATTTTCATGAGGGGTAATACTTCTAAGTTAAGTACTTTAAATGTTTGTATACTAAGCAGTATGGCTGGTCTTCTCTGCATGGTTAGCCATTTGCATTTGTGTAGAAGATTGCAGTTGTGGATTTGGTTACCAGTGAGGAGCGCAAATCTATTGTTTTCTACCACCTACATTTGTCTGGGTATGAATGTCTGAATGGAAAAACAAAATGAGAGGGGTGGATTCAAGTTTTAGTATAAGCATATTTCTGCCAATACTTTTGTGCACAGAAGGGGATAGTAGATGGGACATTCTATGACAGAATCTGAGCTGAGCTATAGTTATATTAATAGTTTTGTGTACATGGGGGTGGGGAAGTAAAACAAATGGATGTAGCAGAATTCCTAGGTATTTTTGTTCAGTAGCAATTGGGATAGAGTCATTTGAATTATTCCTTAGAAGGATAGGAGGGAATGCTTTCAATTTTTGAGTGGTACCGAACAGCACAATGCTAGGCTTACTGGCATTAATAATTAGGTTGTTGTCCTTTATCCAGGTGTAGAAAGAGGAGAATCATTTTATAAGTTGTGTTGGAAGATTTTAGGTGTAGGATTTAGCTGTGGGAGTTCATATGTGAGGTCATTTATAAAGATAGAGTTCAAAGAGAAGTCTTAGGACAGACCCTTGTGGAACTTCAATGTTAGAGGCCCCAGAACTAGACAAGGAAATATTAGAGAAAACCTGGAAGATTCTGTGTTTCAGATAGCTTTGGAAACATAATACAGCATCTGTTAATTCTTTGCAATTTTCTTAAAAAAATTCTTCTGTCACAAGCTATGTGTACGCAAGATGGCCGCCTACATGATGGACCCTCTAGGTTAACCTTCATCCTTTTCAGTTTTTCCCTTGAAACTAGTCTAACTCTCAATCTAAGCACTCAAAAAGCATCATACAGCCCAGCACTTGTTCAGACCTAATAGCATGCACTAATATACCCTGGCACTTGGTTGCCCAGCAGGGCAAGGCTCTTTATTCACCCCTCACCAAGCAAGCAACTAAGCAGCTCATTCTACTATTCAGGCATGACCAAAGGGCAATTTCAGGTGTACTCTCCAGTCCAGCTGGTGAATCTGGGTATCCTCACGCAATGTTACAACTGCCTCATGTACACAGACAACCCTCTCCTCCTACCACAAAACACTAACATATGCAAGAGATGCAATTATACAGCCAAACTGGAGGCTATGCTGTCTCCACCCAAGACTGGAACAGACAGTCAAGAGGAGAAGGGTAACACTTTCACCACACCTCCAGCCACACATAGACCTACTAAACCAGCACTGGCAAAAAATTCACATAAATACACAAAATCATACTCGGAGGATCTAAATAAAAACTTGCGAAAGCATCAGAGACCTCCAAAGCAGACACCCAAACAACCTGCATCTCCCATCACAAACCAGACAACACATAAAACACAAAATCAGTGTGCCACACAATCACAGCCCTCAAGGTGAAATAACATACCTAACACACTAGTAATAGGTGACTCTATAGACAGGCACACTGATGTCCCACTTACTAGGCTGGACAAGCAGAAGGTTACTGTTAGCTGCCTGTTGGGAGCCAGAATTCACCACATAGCACAAGCACTCAGGTCACTCCAGAACAAGAACAAATATGACTCTGTCATTGCTCATGTTGGTGCGAATGACCTGTGACGTACCTCCCTGGACTACATGAAAAGAGACATGGAAGAGCTCTCTGATCATGTAGCCCAGGCTGGTATGATCCTGACCCTGAGTAGCATCCTGCCCTCACCAAGAATGATACCTCCGTATAAAGAAACAATGATCAATTTCAACAACTGGCTAAGCTTCTGGTGTCATTCAAAGGGGATCCAGTGTCTGTCAGCCTGGGACGACATGCTCGACAAGCCGCGTTGCTTCGCAAGAGATGGCTTGCACCTGTCACCCCTAGACTTTTGAATACTGGCCAAGGCTCTTGCTGCCCTCATAGTGCCTTTTTTTAGGCAAGGCTCAAAAGTCAAACCCACCTCCGTAAGCAGCACAATTAACAAAAAACTGAGGGTTCTGCTACTCAATGCTAGGAGTTTAAATCTCAAAATGCACATGCTCAAAGCACTCCTCAATATGGAGAAAATCGATATATGCGCAGTAACAGAAACCTGGTTTAAGGCTGCAGAGAGCACCCCAGCACTACCAGGCTACAACCCAAACCATACATTTGGCCACAGAACCCGAGCCAAAATACAAAAGGCGGGGGTGTATCCATATTCATCAAGGATCCCCCCACCTCCAGGTTAGTGGCACAGCACGATGCTTCAGAGATCATCCACATACAACTAACAATGGGCAAAACTGCAATTCAAATTGTAACTTGCTACAGATCACCCACCATGCATAGCACACTGGCTTTGTGAAGTATGTGTTTCTGAGCATCTGTGTTGGTTATAAAAGATTATTTTGCTCAAACGGTGGCCTGGATTCTTTTTTTATATATTTTTCTATTTCATGGTTTGTGTTGGGGGGTGGAAGTTGCTTGGATGTTTGCTTCGGAGGTCTCTGTTGCTTTTTCAGATTTTTATTTAGAGCCTCCGAGTATGTTTTCATGTATTTATGTGTGTTTTTTGCCAGTGCTGGTTTAATGGGTCTGTGTGAGACTGGTGGTGTGATGCAAGTATTTCCCTTCTCCTTTTGACTGTCTGATCCAGTCTTAGGTTGAGAGAGCTTAGCCCCAGTTTGGCTGTATAATTGCATCTCTCGCATGTATTAGTGTTTGGTGGTAGGAGGAGAGAGTTGTCTGTGTACATGAGGCAGCTGTAACATTGCCTCAAAATGCCCAGATTCACCAGTTGGACTGGAGAGTATACCTGAAAATGCCCTTTGGACATGCCTGGATAGGTACAGTGAACTATTTTACTGGAAGGCTGGTAAGGTCAAATAGAGAGCCTTGTCCTTCTGTACAGTACAGGAGGGTCTAGTGTTAGGGTTTATAAGTACTTGCTATGAGTTTTGAGCAAGTGCCGGGCTGAGAAATGAATGGCTTGAGTGCTTAAGTTGAAAGTTTGTCTAGTTCCAAGGGAAAATTGAAGAGGAGACTTTGTGGAGCCAGGAATAGTTTTACACTAGCTAACCGGTGCTGCCCATGTGGTATTTATAGCAGGAAAATGTAAGAGACAGAGATTAGCCCAAAATGGCCAATAAACTACTAATTTCTGGGCTGAAACCACTCCTCAAGGGACAGATAGGCTGCTCAAAGCGCCCCTTTCTCACAGGTGAACAGAGAAACTTTTTTCTATCCAAGTAAGGTATGGGCAAACACAGAGATTTGTAACACAGCCCTGAATTCAGCACTAATCTGAAATCTGGATTATACTATATTAGAAAGGCGAGAAACAAGTATATGTATATATATATATATATATATATATATATATTTGTTGTTGTCTTTCGACTTTTCCTGGTTAGGGGTCGCCACAGCGGAACTCCAGTCCGCTAATGATTGGCAGTAGATTTTCACAAATGCTGAGGTGCCTGCTCGATGTACAACCTTCAACGAAGGCACGCCCGTTTACGCATGTCTTTTGAATGCCCACCCAACCACGGGGAGGACATGCAGACTCCACACAGAAGGCACTCCCCGCACTCCAGCCGAGAATCGAATGGGAGAACCTCTTGCTGTAAGGCAACAACACTACCACTGCACCACGGCGGAAGTCATATATATATATATATATATATATATATATATATATATATATATTTTTTTTTTTTTTTTTTTCAGAAAATTAAGCAGATACAATCAAAAAAGACAAGTGTTTAAGGCCTAGGATCCTCTTTGTGAGGTACTTTTGTGGCCTCTCCAATTGTTGCAAGTGTCTAGTGAGGTACATGCCAAATGAGGTATTGTACTCGATGAGTGGCCTAATGAGGGAACAGTAGAAGGAGACAATGACCTCTTTCTTCCTGGATGCAAAACCCTTAGTAATAAGATATGCCACATAGAAGGACTTTCTGACCACAGTGGCAATGTGGTGGTCAAAAGAGAGGTTGCTGTCAACCAGTGTTCTCAGAGTGCTTATAATTCCTTCTGTGTTCAGTGGACTACCATCAATGTGGTAATCCATGGGAACTGTTTTTTTCCCAAAGGGGATGATGGCACATTTTTTGGCATTGAGTTTAAGGCCATGGTTCTGAAACCAGTTGTTGGTCTCAGTGAGGCCTTTCTGTAGGATGGCAACATCACTTGAGGAGTTAATAATGGCTCCCGACTTGCAATCATCTGCAAACATTGTCAGCCAGAGTCCCTCCGTGTTGGCCTGGACTTCTGAGAAGTAGATACCAAACAGGAGAGGACCCAGGACCTATCCCTGTGGGACACCACTCATGACTGGTCAGCAGTCTGACTTGAAGTCAGCTACTTTCACACTGTGGGTTCTATCTTTGAGCCAGTTTGCAACCCACCTAGTGATATAGGGGTTGATGCCTAACTTAGTGAGTTATTCTATGATTCCTGCATGGAAAATGGTATCAAAGGCCTTGATCAGATCAAGGTAGGCTGTATGAACCGCCTTGCCTTTATCCACAGCTCTAGTGGCTAACTCAAAGAAGTTGACCAAGCAGAGCAGGCATGATCTGCGTTTATATCACATTATCAAAAGCCGAAAACACAGAACACCATTTAATTGAACCTAAATAATCTAAAGCACACAATATCGAACATTCAGAACAGCTAATTTTTTCCCAAGGAAAAAATTTGCTATTCGGAAACACATTCACACAACACAGGCACACCAAAAAAACAGCAATCCACACACTTACACTTAAAATCATACATCTAACCCTACACTAAACTATACAAACACTACTATCTATCCACTTACCTTAACCCAACCCTAACCCTAAGGTCTGTCACTATCGCACACTCACCTTACCCGCCCCCTAACCCTAACTCACTTAACCCGTTCCTAACCCTAAACTCTGTCACTATCGCACACTCACCTCACCAGCGCCCTAACCCTAACTCACGTAACCCGCGCCCTAAACCTAACGTCCACACAATCACACACTTACCTGAACCCCCTTAACTTTCCACCACAGTGCTAAAAATAGCGAAGCCACAGAAATGGACAACCAAATTCTTTCCCTAGGAAAGAATTCAATGTTCTGCAGCTTCGCTATTTTAGCGTTTGATGCATAGTGTTCGACATTGTGGCATTTGACGTTATCGGCTTTCGATAATGTGATATGAACCCGCATTATGTACCCTTCACAAAACCAAACTGTGTGGGATCCAGAGTTTGGAGATTCCCTATATCCTTGTTTATTAGGTCCATGATGATGCATTCCATAGCTTTGCATATCAGACTCATCAGGCTAATGGGGCGATAGTTCCCAGGGTCTGTGGTCGCTCCTTCTTTGTGGATAGGGATGACTGTAGCAGTGTGCCATTCGGTAGGGACAAAGCGTGAGGTGAGGCTGTGATTGAACAGAGCACACAGGTGAGGTGCCAGTTCATTCTGTAGGTCATGTAGAACACAGCCACGGATATTGCCAGATCCCATAGATGCTGTATTCTTGGCCTTGGACAGTGCTGTTTTAACCTGTGCAGCAGTAATACTGGGTGTCTGGCAATCTGCTGGTATTGTGATTGGTCTTTTGGGGAGGGGGGTAAAGTTGGTACTGAATCTGCTGGCCAGTATATTGGCAATTGCTGTTGGCTCGGTATAGAAGGTACCATTGTGCAGTAGCTCAGAGCAAATCTGGGTATTGCCGTGGAGATTCTTTACATAACTATAGAAGGCCTTGTGGTTGTCTTTACTATCTGCTGCAATTCTGTTTTCATAGCTAGCTTTAGAGGATTTGATAAGAGATCTCAACTTTTTGTTGAGGCTGATATGGGAGTTTTTCCAGTCTTTGGATTTCACCTTATTCAGCATCAGTTTACTCCTTCTGTTCATGGCAGGGAACCACAAGATTGGCTTCCTTTTTTGGAGAAGAGTGTCTTGGTTTTTTGGAGGAGACCATCTTGGTTTCTTTTCTGAATACATTTGTTAAGGACCCCAGTTTCAAGATGCTCACTCTGCAGATAATGCTTCCTGTATTGCCAGATAATTGTTTCATGGTGGCCCTGAACTTGAAGGATGCCTATCATCATATCCCCATTGCTCATTGGTTCAGGAAATATATGAGATTTGTTGTGTCTGGTTTGCACTATCAGTTTTCTGATGGCATCCATGATTCTCATGACATCACTGGCTTATCTTCACATTAGAAAAGTTCAATTATATGTCTGCAATTTTTGGAACTAGCAACTCCATTCCCTGGAATCACAGTTGCTGGTGCTGCTCTTCATCAGACAAGAGTTACAGTGGTGGAGAGATCAGCTGAGTATCAATCCAGGGCTTCCCTTGTCCCCTATTGTACAAGTACAATCTGTCTAGACAGATTCATCCAACTTCACCTGGGGAGCTGTGTTAATGGGGATGCAAGTGCAAGCCACTTGGGGTCCCAAGAAAGCATGGAAGTATATGAATATCAAGGAGACATTGGCAGTGGTTCACACCTTGGATGTCCTTCACCACCTTTGGACTCCGGGTCCTCTTCTAGTGATTACGGACAACACCACAGTGTTGTGGTACCTCAACAAACAAGGATGTATGAGGCCTTACCATCCATCCCATTTGGCAATGATAGCCTGCGAGCAGATTTCTCAGTGCTCTCTGACACTTCACGTGCCATATGCACTGTCAGAGCAGCACATTAAGCAGATACTGGGCAGACCCGCATGAGTGTGACACTTCACGT
This sequence comes from Protopterus annectens, assembly GCF_019279795.1. Taxonomy (NCBI): domain Eukaryota; kingdom Metazoa; phylum Chordata; order Ceratodontiformes; family Protopteridae; genus Protopterus; species Protopterus annectens. Next base: position 1,867,366,467 of record NC_056731.1, on the reverse strand, counting down.
ATCATATGCACTGTCAGAGCAGCATATTAAGTAGATACTGGGCAGACCCGCATGAGTGTGACACTTCACGTATCATATGCACTGTCAGAGCAGCATATTAAGCAGATACTGGGCAGACCCGCATGAGTGTGACACTTCAAGTGCCATATGCACTGTCAGAGCAGCACATTAAGTAGATACTGGGCAAACCCGCATGAGTGTGACACTTCACGTGCCATATGCACTGTCAGAGCAGCACATTAAGTAGATACTGGGCAGACCCGCATGAGTGTGACACTTCACGTATCATATGCACTGTCAGAGCAGCATATTAAGCAGATACTGTGCAGATCCGCATGAGTGTGACACTTCACGTGCCATATGCACTGTCAGAGCAGCATATTAAGCAGATACTGGGCAGACCCGCATGAGTGTGACACTTCACGTGCCATATGCACTGTCAGAGCAGCACATTAAGTAGATACTGGGCAAACCCGCACAAGTGGAAGCTCAAGGCAGTGGTATTCCAGGATCTAGTCCTGATGTGGGAAACACCTCAAAAAGATCTGTTCACCTCGTTTCAAAACAGAGCTGGAAAAATTCTTTTCCACACATCCTTGCACCCGTACTTGGAGGGCAGACACATTCTCATTCCCCCGGACAGGAATATTCCGGCATGCATTTCCATCCTTTCTACTGATTCACAAGGTACTTCTCAAAGTTCAAGGAGAAATGCCAAAGATCATCGTGGTGACCCCTGCTGGACTCCAATAGCTAGCACTCATCCACAATGGAGAAAAAACAGCATCAACTCACAAAAGTGAAAAATACCCCTGCTTGCTCAGGCAGGCTTGGTTCTCCCTGTTAATGATATTGGCCAAGGGCAATTACCGCAGACTTCCTCAAATGTTGAATCTGCTCACATAGTCTCAGGGGCAACTAGTGCACCCCAATTTGGAGAAACATATTGACAGCCTGGATGATATAATCTTGACTCTGTGTAGGCACTTGTTTCATGAGGATGTACGACAGGAGTTAAAGGAGGCCAGAAATCTTGCTCCTAGATAATCTTATGTTTTCAAATGGAAGAGGTTTTCTAAGTGGTGGCTAAATGGAAATAGAGAGCCATTGAGGTTATATGCCTCCAGTTTTGAAATAGTTGCGTGAGCTCCTTCGGCATGGCTTATTGTATGTGTCCATTAAGGTGCATTTAGCGGCCATCTCTGCCAGTCTGCCAATGGATCCTCCTCTTTCTGCTTCTCTTTTGGTAAAACAGCTCATCAAAGGAGTATTGCATATGAGTCCACTTGCAAGCAGATTCCTCCTTGGTAGGATATAAATTATGTTCTTGAAAAACTGACCTTACCAACTTTTAAACTGGAAGTTCATGCTGACCTCAAGTTCTTAACAGAGAAAATTGTTTTGCATATTGCTTTGACATCTGCAAAGCGAGTTTCTGAGATGTAAGCTCTGATTTTCCACAGGAATAGGGTTGTATTACACACTAATCCTTCTTTTATGCTAAAAGATGTCTCAGAATCCATTCTCAATCAGTCTATTAGTCTCCCTCTGTTCTTTCCAGAGCCAAAGAATAAGAAAGAGAGTATATTTCATACTTTGCATGTGCATAGACAGCTCCGGTACTACCTTGTCAGCTCAAAGCCCTTTAGGAAAATCAAGAGGCATTTTTATTTTATTTGCTTTGGCAAAGGAAGTGCAGACTGTCTCTACGCAATCCACTGCACATTGGTTGTCCTCTGGTGTTGTTTTCTGTTTCATCCACCATGGAAAGGCAAATCCAGGCAAGGTAAAGGCACATTCTATCAGGGCCTTTTCCTCTTCTGTGACATTTTGGAAAGAAGTGGAGTCTAAATGTATTCTAGAGGCAGCAACATGGTCCTCTATCTATACGTTCATGTAGCACTACAAACTGGATGCTTTTTCTAGTTCCAGAGCAGTCTTCACAAGGACTAGTCTCTGGAGTCTCCTGGACCCTTATCTTCCTCCTCTCAGGCTGGATAAACTTTGGGAATCTACCCATATGCCATTAAGGCAATGTGTTCAATGACCATAGTACAGCTGTGTAAGTTCCACTTACCTATAAAAGTAGATGGTCATAGAACATATTGCCTTACTGGCAGCACCGTCCCACCATCCCCCTTTTGTTGTGTGCATATAGTTGCTTGTGGGAGTTGCTAATGTGCTTTGTTTCAGCAACATTTTCATTGTGTGCTGTGTGTGTGTGTGTGTGTGTGTGTGTGTGTGTGTGTGTGTGTGTGTGTGTGTGTGTGTGTGTGTGTGTAGTTTTTGGTTTGGAACAGTAGGTGTTCACAAGGCTTGTGTTTTCATCTGCTCTTCCTATTGGACGCTAGAAAATTGAAAGGGTCCCGCCTGTGAGTGTGAAGGGCTGTCCTGTTCCTGTCAGGTGATTGGCTCTTCACCCTCACAGATAGCAGTAGGAGGAGTTTTGAGCTTTGAAAGACTGACAGTGGGAGAGATGCAGGGCACTGTTACCCATATGCCATTAAAGCTGTTACAGCTAAGTGGAACTTAAGCAACTGAACTACTGTATGGTAACTAATGAGTGTAGCTCACTTCCCCTTTCACCTTTGTGAGTATATAACTCTGCCTTTGCATGAATCACAATTGCTTGAAACACAAATCTCTGAAAATATATACTTATTTCAATTAAATGTATGCATATCTTTCCTGAAAGGAGAATATGTGCAAATGAAATATAATCTGCAACTATAAACTAGCTATGGACTATGGATATTAAACTATATAATTCTATTAGTCTTTCTACTTCATTAAACACTGTTGTGGGCCCAAATACTATCATGTGCAACTAAGCAATGTCTTCAGTCAGTTTTACGCATTACTGTCAACTACCTTAGGCACACTTAGGAAAACAGCTATATGGGTAGCTTTTTTTCCAACAACAAGGTTTTTTCAACCTGTTTTTGGTGGTTATAAATGTGCATATTGTAATTCAGTTGGCAGTTGGGTATGCAAGGATTATTGTTAATATTTCTGTTTGTAAACCATAATATCGATTTATACAGTTCAGCCATCTGCTCCAGACTCTCACCAGCAGTTTTCAACACTAGAGAAGGATTCTAGCAAAAGAAGCAAGGATATTAATTGAGGCTGCAAAAAACAACCTGACATAACCTCATTAGTTGCTTACTAAAATGGGACATTTCATGTCCTATTAGTGGGTGTCATAGAGCAAGAGAAAGATTAAAATCTAGACTGTTCCACAGAGAATGGGACAGCTACCAACACCATGCAAAGGAGATCAGGTTTAAGAGAGTAGATTATGTTAATCTCATGTTTTGATAGTCCGAGTGTATTGTTGGAAAACAAAGACTAACAAAAAAAAAATTACATCATTGTGCCTAATCATACCAGGGAATTTTATCTTGAATAAAATAAAAAAATACTAATAACTACCTAGTTGCTGTAGCCAAATTAGTATACTATAAGGACATCAAGAAGAGGACATGTTTTTACGGCTTCTGTCTATAGTTGTTCTTTATTCTGCTGTGTAAATTTTAGCTGTCACTGACAAAATGTATTGCTAAAGTAAACAGGAACACCATTTTCTAGAACCAGCTTAGCCTTATTGTCACAAATAGTTGAGGTATAGTGTTGGAGAGGAACTTCTGGCAATCAGTGAGTGTCATTTCCACGCTAATGAGACACTATATAATAAATTATTGATTGCAGCCAGAAAATTATAAGATTGAAGAGTTATCTGTTGGAAAGGAATATGCAGCCTGTCCTTTTCATATAATACTTTAGCTAGGTAAATATCATTCCCTGGTATTACAGTAGACATTGGTTAAAAATTATTGGATTTCAACAGTGATATATGTCTTGGAAGTTCCAATAATTCTAAGCTTGCCTATAGCACCAATTAGTGAGAGCTGTCTGCAGTCATAAAAGGGGAGTGAGGTACAATCTTTAGGCAGTCAATGAGATTGATCATTTAAGCAATCCATAGAGCTTTATTATGCTTAAGATGCTCGTGAATCTCCAAATTATTTATATATAAAAGGCAGCAGACTCACAATTATTTTAGCAGCTGTATCTAAAAGCTAGGATATTGAGTAAAGCAGTGATACTGCAACTTGCCAACCAGTACTCAAGCATAGTTTGGCAAAACCAGCTGGGGTCTTAACAAGTTGGTTGCTCAGTTTTATATGTTTCCATTATATGCCAATATGCCTTCTGAGAGGTCTGAGTGCTCTGGTATGCAGTGGTCCAAGTTGCAATCTCCTTCTGTGACCCAGTAGTCATTCCCTTCACAGTCTGCCTCCTGGAATACAGAACCTGTTCAGTATCCATGCTCATTTTCTTTTCAAGAATCTTTTAAACATTATATATTCAGCTGTCAAAGCAATCTAATCATAATATTAGTGTTTGGGAAAAAGGATATAGGGAGGGTATGGTCACTGCACTTTTGTACTGCACTAAAATGGTTTAACCTTAATGGACAATTAATAATGGAGAAAACAGTGTTTTGAAAAGTTTCTGACAGTCTAACAGCACTTTTTAATCCTGAAAAAAATGTAATCTCAATCATTCTCTAGAACACTTAATATTATTCCTGAAAAAAAAAACTGTAATCACAATGTTTCTGTAAAGCATTTTCTAATGTACTCAACACACAGCAAAAGATTTTATATAAAAAGCAGTCTGCACTAGATTACGAACAATTTCCTTATAAAAGTATTCCTTCGTACTTGTTTTTTTGTTTGTGTGTATGTGTGTGTGGGGGTATGTAAGCATATGTAGCTGTAGTTTTATTGGCCATTTTGGGTCAATTCTAAACTCCTTGATCTGTCTCTCTTAAAACCCGGCTGCCTCGTGGTTTTGGCGTCTTTTCAGGCTTGCTAGTTGTTGCTGAAGCACCTACCAAGGGGAGAAAACGCTGAGAGAAAAAAGGAGCCACTTTTGTGATTTTAAGTATTTTCTTCTGATTTTTTGTTAAGTTTTACTGCTTTGCTGCCTATTTTTGGCATTTTTTGGCTTGCTAAAGTTTATATCTGTAACAGTAACAGTACTTGGAACACATCTAGAGCCTGTTTACTGCATTTCCTTTGTTGCACTTAATTTAAAATCGTTTTTTTCTCTAAAAACTGCATTTTACCTGATTTTGTCCTAGCACTCAAGTGTGGGGTCATTTATTGCACTGTTGTGATTATTTTGCTGCTTGTGTATCTCTGCTACCTTTAAACTACAACAAAAAGAAAAAAAAAACAATTGTGCTTTTTTCCCACTTTCTGAAAGTTAAGAAAGTTCAGTTACAGATTTGCTGTTCTGAACTGTTTGGAAGTTTCTAGAAGGCCAGTGCTTGCTTGGGCTAAAGGGAAGTGTCTGTGTACACCAGTGGGAGTGGTTAACACTGAACAGCCTGCCTGTCCCTGGAGGAGTGGTTACTACCTGGAAGCTGTAGTTTTATTGGCCATTTTGGGTCAATTCTAAACTCCTTGATCTGTCTCTCTTAAAACCCTACAACTCTCGTTTTGCGTGGTTTTGCGCACTGAGCAGCATCAGGCAGCGCCGCCTAAACAGGTTTAAACTATTCCAGGCTCCACAAATTCTGCTCTTCACTTTTTCCCTTAGAACTGTTCAAACTCTCAAAGTAATCACTCTATTCTCTTTCTAAAGCCCTGCACTTGCTCAGCTCTTATAAGGAAACACTAACTAACTAAAGCATTACACCCTCCTTGACTTCTCATAAGTATTAGGCTCCCGATTGGTCATTCCTGATCAAGTGAAAAATCAGTTCCCTTCCCTAATCTGATCAGTAAAAAAACAGTTCCCTATACTAATCTGGTATGTCCAAGGGTCTGTTTCAAGGTTACTCTCCAGTCCAGCTGGTGAATCTGGGAATTTTGAGGCAATGTTACAATTGCCTTATGTACCTGAACAACCCTCTCCTCCTTCCAACAAACTCTAATACATGTGAGAGATGCAGTTACACAGCCAAACTGGAGGCAGAGCTCGCTCAACCCAAGACTGGCACAGTCAGTCAGGAGGAAAAGGTAACCACCCACACCACAAATCCAGTCTCACACAGATCTATTGCATCTGCATACCCAACACATAAACACACAAAAACATACTCGGAGGCTCTAAATAAAAATCTGCATAAACAGCAAAGACCTCCTAAGCAGATATACAAGCAGCAGCCACCCCTCAACAATACCCACGAATCACATATCTCACAAAATCAGTGTGCCTCACAGTCACAGCCCTTAAGGCCAAACAACACACCAAATACACTTGTTATAAGGGACTCTATTGTCTGGCACACTGACATCCCGCTCACCAGACTGAACAAGGAGAAGGTCACTATAAGCTGCCTGTCAGGTGCCAGGATCTGCCACATAACGCAAGCACTCAGGTCACTCCAAAGCAAGTACAAGTATGACTCCGTCATTGTCCATGCTGGTGTGAATGACCTGAGATGTACCTCCCTGGACTACATGAAATGAGACATAGAGGAGCTCTCTGACCATGTAGCCCAGGCTGGTATGACCCTGACCTTGAGTAGCATCTTGCCCTCACCAAGAATGATGCCACAGTATAAAGACAAAATGATCAGTTTCAACAATTGGCTAAAGTATTGGTGTCATTCAAAGGGGATCCAGTGTCTGTCAGCCTGGGATGACATGCTCGACAAGCCACGTTACTTCACTAGGGATGGTTTGCACCTGTCACCCTTAGGCTTTCGTATACTGGTCAAGGCTCTTGCCACCCCTATAGTGCCTTTTTTAGGCAAGGCTCAAAGGACAAACCCACCACCATAGACAACCCAAGGATGAAAAAACTAAACGTAATGCTACTCAATGCCAGAAGTCTAAACCTCAAGATGCATGCACTCGAGGCTCT
>NC_056731.1:1867309582-1867349582 GCF_019279795.1 Protopterus annectens | reverse complement strand
CTCCATTTGCATGAGAGCTGTGAAGTTAGCCACTTCCATCCTTAGGAGCCCAACGTTAGCTTTGGAGAAGTTTTTCATGGTGGTTTCCTTTGCAGGGGTGGATGTGGATTTCCAAGGTGATTAGTTTGTGGTCGGATCTAAACAGGGAGGAGCTGACTATTGGTGTAGAGCAATGGTTGCCCATGTTAGTAATGACCAGGTCAAGGATGTTGCTATCTCTAGTGGGGGTAAGAACGGGTTGGTCCAGGGCATTGGAATTAATGAATTCCAAGAAACGTTGGGCAATTGTATTGGTACATGTATATATATATATATATATATATATATATATATATATATATATATATATATATATATATATATTTATATATATATATATATATATATATATATATATATAGATATATATATATATATATATATATATATATATATATATATATATATATGTGTGTGTGTGTGTGTGTATTTTTTGCACACACACACACACACACACACACACATGCACACACACATACAGACATACAGACACACACACACACACACACACACACATATATATGTATATATATATATATATATATATATATATATATATATATATATATATATATATATCCATAGATAGCTATATATAGAGATGTAGGATATACATTGTTACACTGCCTTTGTAAACATAATACAATCCAATTGGCCACAGATAGGGTGAGATCAGATTGTTGAGCCATGGTGTAAGAGGGTGGAAAAATAGGGCTTGGTACAGTGCTCAAGTGTTGGTGGAGACTATTATTACTGCAGACCATGAAGCTTTATGGATGAAGTATTTCTGGTGATGCTCCGAAGTTATGTTATAAAACAGTACTTTTAAACAGACAGAACTAGGTTCACCAACAGTGATGAAGAGCTGTGATTTATCAATTTTCTACGGAATTTGTGGGCATGCCACTGTATTCTACCCTTTGCCCACAAGGAATTCACAACAGCCATATTTGTCTGCAGCTGAATGTCACTACAGCCATGTGTCCCCAACCAAATGTACCACAGGGAAAAGTCTCACTGCCTAATCACCTGAACCCTTCTTATCAACTACAGAGCAGTTAGCCTGACACTAGTAACAGCTAGCATGATAGCAAGTATCTTAACTGAAAGGTCTGAGGCCATTCTAACGGACAAAAAACAAAAAATGTTAACAAAATGAACGCAAGTGCTGGCAAGGAAAGCAACCAACACAGTGGATTAATTCACTGACTAAATAGTTGAGTGCTTTTATCAGGTACAGCACTCAACTATATTACACTGCAGTCACTCAGTAGGCATGATCAATTTGTTTAAAGAGGAGTGGTTATATAAGCAGCCACAAGGACACTTCTTAAATAAGTGACATTCGGTGCTGCTGTCTGACTGTTTTGAAATTCTCCATTTAAGGCTGGCATAGTTGCATTCTGCGTGCATGAATGGGTGTGCCTTCATTGAAGGTTGGGCATCGGGCTGGCACCTCGTCACCATAAAAATCTACTGCCAATCATAAGCGGACTGACGTTCTGCTGTGGCGACCCCTAACTGGGAAAAGCCAAAAGACAAGAATGTCTGCAAAAACATTGCACAATAAGAGATTTGGAGAAGATGCTGCTTTGTGCACTGACCTAAGAGTTACCATATCTAGAGATAAAGTGAGGTGCAGGGGGCTTCCCTGTTACCAAAACATTCTATGGAGTTTGCTTACTTTGATGGGGCTGGTAAAGGGTCAATGGTTTGTGACTGATAAACTGAATCTCAGCGTATGCTTACAGACATTGATAAGTTGCAATTAACACATATAGCATGCTCAGCCCCGTACCCCATATCTCTAAATACACTAACTCTATGCTTGCAAAAGTGTGGAGATAAGAGCAAACATGTTTACCCTCGTTATTGAATAATCTCATTAAAAGCCAAGTATATATACCCAGAACTGTAGCTGAGGTAATTGGCATGGCACATTGTCCAATCCCCAAATCAACAGAACATCAGTAGTTGAGAACCAATAAAAAAGTCCTCCATGGTTGAGGAGAAGAAAGTCTCAAGAGTGACTACATTGTTACATAGTAGTTCTTTCCTGTCTTTCCTACAGAAACTGTTGCAAAAAGCTATATTAGCTCCTTATTGTAGTTGTTAACACAAATGGTCTTGAAATGATTATGGGGAATTACACTAGCTTATAGGAAGCAATTAATATCTCTTCTACTGTGTAGATTGTTACCCCTAACAGCTTGGACCCAAGAAAGCTACCCCATCACCCCACCATAGCTATGGTTTTGTATATATATATATATATATATATATATATATATATATATATATAGCTATATCTAGGGTCTATATGACTAGATCAAAAAATCACAACAGCGAATGTATTACATCTACACATTTACTTTGATGTACATACTGAGCAAAACACCTAAACAGTGAAAACTGGAACGCTGAACGTGTTTCATCATCATAATGCACCACACAGGTAGGTAAAATTTAAACTAAGATATTAAATTAATTAGCTTTTGCAGGGGAGCAAGCCCCCCTGCACTGCCCCATGTGGGGGGCATTGCTCCCCACACACCACTGCTTAAATATACCAACTCCGAGACCGCACTACAGTGGGGAAAAGGATATATTTGCTTATCCCAACCACCTTGCTGCTGGCTATGAAACACATCCGGCGTTCCAGTTTTCACCGATTAGGTGTTTCACTCAGTGGGCAGCCACGGTGGTGCAGTGGTTAGCATTTTCACCTCACAGCAAGAGGTTCTCTGGTTCGATCCTCGGCTGGGGTGCCTTCTGTGCAGAGTCTGCATGTCCTCCCTGTGGTCGCGTGTGTTTCCTCCGGGTGGTCCAGTTTCCTCCCAAATCCCAAAGACATGCTGTAGGTGGATTGGACACTCTAAATTGGCCTTAGGTGTGAGTGTGTGTGTGTGTGTGTGTGCCTTCTGTGGAAGGTTGGGCACCAGGCTGGCAACTCTACTGTCAATCATGAGCAGACAGGTGATCCGCTGTGGTGACCCCTAACCGGGAAAAGCCGAAAGAAGAAGAAGGTGTTTTGCTCAGTATGTACATCGACGTAAATGTGTCAATGTACATACATTCACTGTTGTGATCTTTCGGTCTAGTCATATAGGCCCTATATCTACACACACACACACACACACACACACACACACACACACACACGGATACATACACCTGCAAAACAAATGTATATATTCAAATACAACATTTATTTATGTTTGTTAACCAAGTGGCAGACATGCAGCACAAAAATAAAGAACAGCACAGCATTAAAAACAAAACAATAAAAGAAGCATGCCTAAATTAATTATATTCAAAGCTAAAAGCAATATGCAAAAAAATAATCATTCAGTAACTAAATAAACAAATGTGGCAGACTGTTTAAAAGGTGAGATAAAACAGTCTAATAAAATACTGTAGTGTAAATTATCATAACTGAAAGAAGACCAGGTAGATGTGATTGAATGCCCTTTTAAAACCAAAGAATATGAGGATTCCCTTAACCATTAGGGGAGGAGTTTACAGAGTTAAAGAGTCTGGTGGTAAAATGCCAGAACTCTAGAGGATTCTGGAGTACCCTACGAATCTCCAACAACCCAGCAGAAGATGAGATAAGGCTCTGTCTTGATAGGATAGGACCAAGAACTTCTTTTCATATTTCTCTCCTGTCTAGATTTTTGCAGAATATCCAGATTTTTGCCTCATATTTTTAGTCTGTTCCTCAGCAAATGTGTGGTTGACTGACAAATCATTGAGGAATTAAGTGACTAAATAATACTAAATAATGACAGACATTTCAGTTTCAGACTTCATATCTTTCAAAAAATGCATAATAATGCAAAACTTATTTTTCTAAAAACTTTTTTTATGTTTGTAGGAACAATATTTAAAATCTGCCCCAATTTTTGTGTGTTTGTCCCCATTATTTCTAGCTTTGTCCAGATTGTAGATCATTGAGTATATTGTACCTAGTCAGTCACTGTAGCTAGATAACACATGCATAGAGATTTGTCAAATACATGAGCTTACAGAAAAGTACAGAAATATGCTTACAAATGAGAAACGTATACATGCAGTATCTGATGCAGTATCTGTCAGTGCAAATGTTGATAGTGTACAGCAGAAAGCTAAGTGAAAAAGAAGTATAAACCAAAGGATTTGGCAACATGCAACCTTAACTATAAACTGAATGAGGCCGCAGCAGCCAATCTTATTGTTAACTTTTGTAACTGTGGAGGCAGTCATGAACCCAAATGAGAAAAGTGTACAGCTTTTGGTCAACAATGTCACAAATGCAAAAAGTAGAATCATTTCAAAAGGCTTTGCAAGTCTAAGGTGCCGCATTATTTTATTAAAAGAGGATATCTGAAGAAGCATGTCGATCAGTTAGAGAGCTGCGAGCAAACTTTTTATGTTGGTGGTGTCTCTGTGATTGATAAAACAGTTAATTCAATAACTATCAGTTGTCAACAGAGTGAAATATTTTGTACTGTATGGATTAACGGGGAACCTGTACATCTTAAAGTGGACAGTGGATTCAACTGCAATGTTTTATCGGCACAAATGTTTGCTAAAGTAAAAGCTGGTGAGAAACTTAATTCAGCAAAGTGTGAAAAACGAGTTGCTTATGGCGGTGAAGAGATTCAAACTGATGGTGCAGTAATTCTTTCATCCCATTCTGCTAGAAACAGCTATGACTTGCAGTTTTACATAGTCAAAACTCACATGCAGTCACTGTTAGGCCTCAAAGACAGTTTGAGAATTGGACAGATTTAATTTAATAAAGAGGTCCACCATCTAAGTATAAACAACAACAATGGTTTTACGCAGAATATTTTTAGTGAATATGTTGATGTTTTTAAAGACAAGCTTGACACACTTCCACTCACATATTCCATGAAGTTAAACTATGAAGTAAACCCAGTTGTCAGACCAGCAAAGATGATTCTGGTAGCAATGCAGAGCAAATTAATGTAGAACATGACAAAATGGTGAACTTAGGTGTCCTTGCTCCAGTAGAAGAACCAACTAAATGGGTATCCTAAATGGTTGTAGCTCAAAAGAGAAGCTCAGATATTCAAATATATATTGATTAGAGAGACTTAAAGCACTTAAATGTCCTCATCATCTGATGCACACAGTGGAAGAAGTAGCAGCCCTCATGCCAAATGCCACTGTTTTTTCAGTCTTAGATGCAAAAGTTCCTTTTGGCAAATTTTGCTGGATTGCAAATCTTCATTGTTATTGTTAACCACTTTCGGTACACCTTTTGATAGATACAAACTTTTGAGAATGCCATTTGAGATACATTCTGCCAGTGAAGTCATTCACCGTGCAATGGAGCAAATTTTTTTGGCTATCCATGAGCTATCATAGTAGACAACATTATTGTAGGGGGCAATGGTGAAGACAAACATGATGGAAACCTCAGGAAAGTTCTAGACCATGCACATGAAGTCAATCTTAAACTGAATCCTCAGAATGTAAATTCAAATTGAAAGACGTTACTTATGTGGATCATTTGTTTGCTAGTTCTGGCTTTCAACCAGATCCATCTAAGCAAACAGCTATTCTTGAGATTATAGTTCCAGAAAATGCCACATCTTTACAATGTTTCTTGGTATGGTCAACTATATAGGAAATTTCATCCCAGACTTGAGTGAGCTTTCAGCACTGTTACGTCACTTTTCTTGCAAAATGCAAACTGGTCCTGGATGGAGCAACAGCAAAGAACATTTGATATTCTGAAGAAAAAAATTGCCAGTCCACCCACACTAACATTTTATGATGTTCACAAACCTGTAACTCTTTCGTCTGGTGCTTCTAAGTGTGGTCTTGGTGCAGCATGTCTTCAGGAAGGCATAGCAGTAGCCTATGCTTCTAGAACTTTAACTCAAACAGAGATGCAGTATGCACAAATTGAGAAAGAGCTTTTAGCAGTGGTGTTTGCATGTTCAAAGTTCAGTGATTATATTTGTGGCCGACCTATCCAAATAGAGACTGATCACCAACCTCGAGTGACAATTTTGAAAAAGCCATTTCATACTGCCACAGTACACCTGCAACATGTGATGTTAAAACTGAAAAAGTATAATTTCAGTATTGTCTATACAAAAGGTAGATATCTATACCTCGCTGATGTTTGTTATGAGCACCCAGATTGTTTGTGTCTTTCTGCTTTTCCCGGTTAGGGGCCGCCACAGTGGAACTCCAGTCCGCTAATGATTGGTAGTTGATTTTTATGTGCCGAGTTACCAGCCCTGATGCACAACCTTCAACGAAGGCACACCCATTCACGCATATCTCCACGTAGAAGATGCTCTAGCTGAGAATCGAACCAGACAGTGTCTTACTGTGAGTTATGAACACCCAGATAAACAATAGAATAACATGAAAATGAGAAAGCAGACTTTGAAGTCATGGAAGTCAAAAATATTTTTCGTCATCAAGTCTTGATGTACTGAGAAATCACACAGCTTCAGACCCAGTTCTCCAGAAGCTAAAAAAACATTATCAGTCAAGGATGGCCAGCACAACAAACCAGTCTGCCACTTGACATACAGAAGTATTTTCCTTACCTAGACGAGATCATGATGGAAGATGGAATCATCACAAAAACTGTTAAAGTGATAATTCCTAATGCATTACAATAGAAATATATCAAAATTTTGCACTGTGGTCACCCTGGTACTGATTCAACCAAAAAAATGGGCAAGAAGCATTGTATTTAGCCTTCTATGTCAAAAGATATTGAGAACAAAACTCTAGATTGTTAAATTTGCAATAGTACTGAACGACACCAACAAAAAGAACCACTTTATCTAGACCAGATTCCTGAATTGCCATGGTCGAAGGTTGATAATGATATTTTTGAATGAAATGGACAGCATTTCTTAGTGTTAGTAGACTCTTATTCAAATTGGTTTGAAATTGACCTTCTTTCTAACTTAACAATCAGCACTGTCATTATAAAATTGAAGCAACATTTTTCTGTCCATGGTATTCTGCACAAATCATTTCTGACAATGATCCACAGTTTACAAGTCAGCAATTTAAGAAATTTGCTGAGTCTTGGGACTTTGTTTATGTTGCTAGTAGTACTAAGTCTCCAATCCAATAGATTGGCTGAGTGTGCAGTTCAAAGTGCAAAATGTTTGTTGGAGAAATCTAAGAGAGATGTTTTTTTTAACTAACTCAATCTCAGAAACATTCCTTCAGATAATTTGCTTGCTTCACCTGCTCAGAGATGAATGTCCAGATGGATTAGAACAACTTTACCGATCAATAAACGATTGTTAGTACCAAATGTAAAGAACAACAGAATGGTCAAGGCTCAGCTTTCAAAAAAACTTTAGTCACAAAAGTTGTACTACGACAAGTCCAGTAAACCTCTTAGACCATTAAGACAAGGAGAAGTTGTGAGACTGCAAATAACTAAAGGATATGACCGAGTGGGTATCATCAATTATCTCTGTGACGAACTGAGATCTTACATCATACAATCTGAAGGAATGGATTTCAGAAGAAACTGAAGACATACTCCAGTCTCCAAAGCAGTGACACAGCAGATTGCCTGTGCCGATAACTCTATCTCTCAGAATGACTCTACTTTCATTCATATTCCAGAGAACAGTGTACTTCCTTTAAGTAATCCTGATGTATTCCCTGAAGTTCCAATTGAGAAAGAATCCGCAGAGATTGTCCCTGTTACTAAACCCAGTCTAAGAATTTAAGTGACCAGATTGGGTAGAGTTTCCAGACCCAATCCAAAATACACAGCGACTTGGACTTCAGTTTTGATCCATCACGTCAGCATTTATTGCGATATCTAGCTTGTAAAATGTTTTGTTCTCCTACTGCACATCAAACTAATTAAAGAGGGAGGATGTAGATCATTTAGTATATTGTATCTAATAAGCCACTGTAGCTAGAGAGCACGTGCATATAAGTTGTTGAGCATGTGCAAGATCAGTGCCATTTTGTACAGTCAGTCAGAGTGAATGTAGGCATGAATGGAAATGCACATGCACGTGTGTCTGAAGTAATAAGTGAGTCAGTTAGTATAAGTCCATGTTCAGGTTACAACTCCTGATGTGTTTATGTACAATAAATATCTTGTACCCACTACAATGTTTTAGCACCTCTTTGAATACACAAGACAAGTGACACAGATTTCTTGAGCTGAGAGGTTGAGAGGTATGCTTAAGGTACAGGAGACCCAGATTATATAGTTCTAAGTAAACCAACAGTAGAACTTTAAAAGAAAATGCATGAAAAAAAAGATAGCCAGTATAAACTCCAAAAAATGGGAGTAATCTGAACATAATGAGAAGCATCTGTATGTAACCAGGCTGCCAAATTCTAAACTAGATGGGAAAATCAAGTTCCGCAGGTAAACAAAACTGTAGTAATCAAACTGTGAAGAAACCAAGGTGTGCATCACCAATGAGAGGCCATCAAGAGGAAGCAGGGGGTTGATCTGAGAGGTCTGAAGATGAAAATAAGTCTTCACAGCAAATGACACCTGCTCCCTAAGTGCCATTTTCTTGTCAAAATCACATTAAGGTTCTTCACCTGCCTCGTTAATTTATGTATTTGTTTTATTTACTTATTTGTATTTCTTCACCAGGGCAGTGCACTGATCTCAATGGACCATTTGCAGGCACAGCCCAGATGAATAGGATCACGTAAGAAATTAACAAAACATATTTACACATACAATATGCTAAAAAACAAATGTATATAAATGTTTTCAGATAAAAGAATATACTACAACATTTTGATCAATAAGCATTTAACAGTGTCATATAATAGATGGAAAAACAGAATTATGCTTAGCTGAGCTCTATGGATAAGATTTATCCATAAGGACCAAGATGGCTTATGCTATAGGGATAATAGCATATCATTATATAGAGAGGTATGAAGACATTAGAAGTTGGCAAGTGAAAATAGTTGCAAGAAAGGATAATACACATAGGGTAGTTTTGACTGCCACCAGCCTCTCATTATCAGCTACTTTAAGACCCTTAACAGATGTCCAGTGTTACTGTGCAATGTTACTATAAATACAAATGGTAGTTTGATCAAGAGCAACGCTATTAGGAGTGGTCTGCACAGTGTCACCAAATAGATATGCAAGTACTCTAAGAGTGTAAATATGTCTCACAAATATCAGCCACAATGAAAGGTTTAAATATATGTAATAATAAAAGAACAAGAAAATACTCAATATATAATCACAGTAACTTCAGAATTCAAAATCACAGGAAATATTTAAAACAACATTGCATGACAATCTCAAATAAATAAAGAAAACATCTAAGCTATACTTCACTATATTTTTGTCTGCATCTGAGAGAAATTACTGTGCCCTAGTTAACTTACAGAAAAAGCAAGACAGATGTGGTCAGTAGGTTTTCCAACTGATGCTGTCAGGTCAAAGGCAAAATACAAAATGCACAGTTTCTCTCTTACAGAGTTCTTAAATTGATATTTCAAATATTACTGCTGGGGTAGCTAGCAGCATGACATTACTTCTTGTCATCTGACTATCAGTTCCCAGGCTCACAACCATTAATTTTAGTATCTACCTGTGAAAACACATAGACCTTAGATCTTTTGGCAAATGATGGAAGTCATAAAATAATATACATTCCTCCACATTTAAAGACAATACAAAAAAACTTCTAGTTATAGGCATTATGTCTCCTGTTGCACTGAAATTGAAAGATAACATCTCTTTTATTCCGTGGTTATAAAGTAATTTTTAAGTTTTCAGCTATTCTTCTGAAGTTAACTTCTTGCATTTCAGTCCCCATTGTTAAAATACATATACATCTAAACAGTCACAATAGTATATATACATTTCTGTTCAGTATTTTACAAAATAACTCTTCCGCACATCTGTACAATATGACATACAGTTCTAATACAGTTGTAACACAAGCAATTGCATCATGCTGTTATTCACAAATGATACACAACCACTTACAAAATTCCAGATAGCTGAGCTAGCAGTATCTCTTTCTGTCACACTTCTATATAAATCATATTAATATTCAAATGACATATAATTATTTACAAAATTCCAGATAGCTGGGCTGACATTATTTCCTTTTGTGACAGTCATAATAGATGATAATCTTAAACGTGACCTCCACATCCAAAGTAATATCAAGAAAAGCCATCAAAAACTAAGCATGCTATACAAAAACAATTGCATTCTGAGTACACCTACAAAAATTACACTACCCAAAACTTACCACCTGCCTTCCCTACTCTATGGAGCACCAATTCTAACCAATTTACAATCTTTCATAAAACAAAACAAAAAAAAAAAAAACTTGAAAGCTGCTGCAACAAAATTGCCAAGTTGCTATTAATTCATCCTCCTTTATCCATTACTGTAAAGCTCTGCATACCCTTAGCTGGCTGGGATTTCCCCTCCACCTCCTCCTACATTCATCTTATAACAGTTCACAAAATAATACCCAAACCATTAGCCTGCCCAGCTCTTACCCCTTTAATCAACATATAGTTTCCAAAAAGAACTCTTAGATCAGAAGACAACGTCTGACCATAAATAAACCAAATAAATTCCCTGGACAAAGCTTATACTCATACTCAGTGGCAAAAAAAATAGAACTCCTTACCTCTAGCCACCAGAACTATTTCTAATCTACCCACCTTTAAATGCTCCCTAAAAGAATACCTTACAAAATCTTGGACCTGCTCCTGTGCCAATCCTGGCTGAGCTTAGTCACTTTACTTCACTCACCCCCATCAACCTAGATCACACTCTCAACCCTCTCCAGCCTCCTTCTCGATTCTTTTTTGGTTTCACCACTACCTTAGTTTATTTAATTCATCTCTGCAGACTTGTCTTCTACCTCTTTCCTTCCTGCTCACCTAAGCTACCGGAAGACACCTTACCTTGTACTCTTCTTGCAATCTCCTTCCCTCTGTCCTTCTTCCTTCTATAACCATAATATGAACACCATCTCTCATACTAAGACATCACTCAAGTTCCCCTCACTGTCTCTAATCATTTAATCTCTGATATCTCATTAAATATCATATTAAAATTGTCTCATGTCTCATTTACCACATAGTAATCTATGTGACAAATATGACTTGTTGAATTTTATCTCACATATTCTCCTCGTCATGTTATTGTTTTTTCATTGCACTCTACTATGAAACATATGTTCTATGTTTTTCTCATTACAACATTTTTTCACTGTTATGTTTTGTAGTGTAACATGATACTTTGTGATTTTAAATATTTGTACTTGTTGTTTTGTAATGTAACATGACACTTTGTGATTGAAAATATCCGTACTTGATTTTTGAAATAGTGTGATTGTGGAGCTTTTCTCCATGGGCCTCTGCTGAAAATGGGCACTTTCTGGCCCAGTCAGACTTTCCTGGTAAACAAATGTTAAATAAATAAATACATACATACATACATAGGGGCTGCGGTGGTGCAGTGGTTAGCATTGTCACCTTACAGCAAGAGGTTCTCCCGTTCGATTCTCAGCTTGAGCACCTTCTGTGTGGAGTCTGCATGTCCTCCCCGCGGTTGAGTGACGTTAAACGCATGCAGGTAGGTGCGTGCGTGAATGGGTGTGCCTTCTTTGAAGGTTGGGTGTTGGGCTGGCAACTCGGCACCGTAAAAATCTACTACCAATCATTAGCGGACTGGAGTTCCGCTTTAGCGATCCCTAACCGGGAAAAGCCGAAAGACGTTACTATACATACATACATAAATAAATAAAAGGTGTGAGACAAAGTGAAGCAGAGCAGCAAGGAAAAGACATGAATACTGCCTTATACTTCAGCATCACCAAATGTTAAACCACAAAATGTTCGTTAGTCCTAAGCTTGATATCATAGCATCCTTCTCATCTCCATTTATGCTCAAGCCTTCATCCCTGCTGCTTCTAGCCATGAATTTCCACTTCATATCATGAATTTCCACATCAGACCCTGAATCGCTATATCAGCCCATGAATCTCCATGTCAGACTATGGCCCATAATGCTTAAGGTGAACCTGACATCCATATGGTGGGACAAGTAAGTCAAGTGAAGAAGATACTGCTGTATTATAAGCTGAAAGTAACACATCAGGATCATCTGCACTGGAAAATATAAGGAGGCAAGACAGGAGGAAATCGATCATACCTTACAGCATGCAAATTCCTGTATTCATCCGACTCAAGATCAGGATGCTGTAGATGGGGCAAATACAATGAACAATGAAGAAGGTGGTGGTCAGATAAAGAGAATGTCACCGCTACCAAATCAGAAGTAGACCCACCAGGTTAGAACACTAAGTCCACATTATATCCAGTAGCACAGATGATTACCTTACTAGTGTAAGGCCAAATCCTTTCATAGTAAAAAGGATATCCTGAGTGAGAGCCATGGACTCATTAACATCCCAGATGCCACCCAGAGCTAACTAGGTAGATATCAACAACAATGGGTCAATGAGGTAGGCCATGAATCCTGAAGGTGCAGTCTCATATTACCAGGTGCATAGTCAATGAGAAGGTGCACACATCTTTCTCTTGTATCCATGACATATGTTGTTAACCCCATAATTAACCCATGTCATTCTCAAAGAACATCAGCAACAACAGATTCAAATTCCACTCCATATACAGACAGATCTTGGCTGCTAATGCTGAAACACTGGAGGGATGGTGGGAACAGCTGTTTCCATGTATAGACTCAAAGTAATCAGGTCTCCATAATGAGAGCTAGATCTGCATCATGCAACAACTCAGTGAAGATAGCAAGCTGATTACAGACAGATCTAGCAGGCTGATTACAGATGGATCTAGCAGGTTGATTACAGATGGATCTAGCAATCTGATTACAGATAGATCTAGCAGGCTGATTACAGATGGATCTAGCAGGTTGATTACAGATGGATCTAGCAGACTGATTACATATGGATCTAGCAGGCTGATTACAGATGGATCTAGCAGGTTGATTACAGATGGATCTAGCAGGCTGATTACAGATGGATCTAGCAGGCTGATTATAGATGGATCTAGCTTTACAAGATGGATCTAGCTTTAGAATACAGCAACAAGCTCACTGGGGCATTGGAGAGAACTAAAACACATGAAGTGCAGTGGTTCACCCCAGGGCAGCAGCTGGTCATCCGAGTGGTAAGCAGGCCCAAAGGGGTGTGAGCCCCCATGGCCATTTTCCTCTAGTGCCCGACATATGTTTTTTTAGAATGTGAAACATAAAGTAGACAAAAAGGTACTGCTGTCCAGTCTAGGAAGACAAAAAGGGCAATGTACCAGGAGTTGTTCGTTGAATTAAACTATGGATGTATAACCCATTAGATACAACCAAATTATGATATCCAAAAAAGTAAAATAATAAATATTAACATGAATAAATGTCAATGCAAAATTTCCATATGTATCAACATAAATAAAAAAAGTTTCATTAAAGAAGCACTGTCAATTAACTACAACAATCTCAATAAAACCCCAAGAAATAAGTAAATACTTATATTCATGGTTTTGGTTAAAGCCAAGATCCATCAAAGTGAAGGAACATTACTAGAAACAGCATAGATCAAGCATCCAACAATAAAACTGCAGGTTAACTAGAATGAAGACAAACAGAATGTAAAGCCACTTCAGGACAGAAATGACAAATGCAGGTAGAGATGAAATAAGGCAGGCAGCATTGGCCCAATATCTCCATAAGGAAAATCCAATAAGGCCTTGATGCAACTGCCAGGAATCTTCAACAGTACCAAGAAGAAACAAACAAACCAAAGTGAGAGATGACAGCAGTCTGTTATAAAATTAGAATCTACCACAAAGCACATACAAAATCAAGATAAAGTCCAGGCAAGCAAACAAAACAAAGCTCTACCAGCAAGTGAAAATAAGGTAAAACTGTCCCTGAAATACTGGACTAATAGAAACTAACAAGTGATAAACATAGTACATTTCACAAAATGCCAGCTCATAAAACCTGGCAAAAATAACATAGCCAAGGCAAGAAGGATTTGAAGTGGATAGTGCCAAAGAAATGGCAGCGCTCCAAAATAATAGTACCACAAATTGATTATTAAGAGAAATAGCAACAACCAATAATCAGCAGTATTTCCCCTCATTCCTGTTAAACCCCCCTGTAGTTCATGCCTGTTCAATTTTAGCATTAGTTTTCTTGTTTCAGAGAAGCTGTATTATTGCCACATGTCTCAATATATAATATATGAGCAGTTAATTGACAAGATAATTTCCAAATGTCTGCATATAAAATCACTCAAATGGCTTTCAATTTGCTGTGCCAAAGATTTTTTTTTTGATACAGCCATGAAGTTATAAGAATTTCTCTAGTAAAGTCACAACTGTCTACATTTATCCCCTGAACAATTATAATTTAATTATTTCTAAAATGCATAATAGGTTCAAAGGTGTTTACTAGCCTAGTAATCACAACAGCCCTTTTAAGCCTAGCCATGCATCCCAAATCTCTGCCAAAGTTTTGATACACTTGATAAGTGCAAGCAGGGCCTTGGGAGGTGAAACATTTACAAGCAGGGGTCTGGGGATGAACCATTTACAGGCTACCTGTGTCCATTAGAGACATAGATGCCGAGCCAGGGTTGAATTTCTGTTCCCCCATCCAACTGTCTAAGTTACACTTGAATTAGGTTAGGGAGGAACTCTGTTTCACAGGGATGGGGAGCCTGTTCCAGAGAAGGGGTAGTCTCTGGGATATATACCTGTCTCTCCAGCAGGTCATGTTTATATCACAGGCAAGGTTTAAGTCTTTAGGATGGGTAATTCTGGTGCTGTTTGTTTTGCAGATATACAGGAGGTCCATCAGAGTGAGGTCTGACAATACCTTGTATGCCAGGCATAGATCTCCTCTCAAGAGCTTGTAGGAGACAGAATACAAGAATAGGGCCTTGAGGTGGTCTTCAGAGAACGTTACTTATGCCCTGTATTCTTTTAGTGAGGAACCTCTGTGAGTGTTCCACTTGTTGGATATGCTTGGTTAGGTACATGCCAAAGGGGGCATTGTACTCAATAATAGGTCTGATAAATGTCAAATACAATTGAACAATGACTTCCTTGGACATAGATGCCATACCTTTGTTTATAAGTTGAACAGCATAGAATGATTTCCTCACTACTGTAGGCACATGAAGGTCAAAGGCTAGATTACTGTCTATGTGTGTTCCCAAGTCCCTGACTACTGGGTCAATGCTTAGGAGTGTGTTGCCAATGTGATAGTAACCAGGGGTGGATGACTTCCCAAAGAATACTATTATGCATATCTTGGCACTTAGTTTTAGTCCATGGCTCTTGCACCAGTTGTTTGTCTGTGTCAGACCTTCCTACAAAACTTTTGTCTCGGTGGGTGACTCAATGACATCTAATTTGCAATCATTTGCAAATTTTGTCAGGCAAAGGCCATTGACATTGGCCTTGACTTCAAAGAAGTAAATGACAAAAAGGAGCAGTCTTGAGACCTGAGGGACTCCACTTGTGACTGGCCTCTTTGTATAGGTGGACTCCCCAATTCTAATTTCCTGGGTCCTCTACTGGGTGACAAGCTCTTAAGTTCATCAACAATGCCAGAGTGAGGAATTGTGTCAAATGACTTGGCTAGGTCAAAGTATGCAGTGTGAACTATTTAACCCTCATTCATTGCTTTGGTGACCTTCTCAAAGAAGTCCACCAGGTTGAGTAGGCATGACATGCACTTGATGAAACCAAATTGGGTTGAGTCCAGTGTCTTTAGGTCTCCTATGTCATTAATGATCATTTCCAGGAAAATTATTTCCATGGATTTGCATATGAGACTAGTGAAACTTATGGGTCTGTAGTTTCTAGGGTCTGTAGATGGCCCACCTTTGTGCAAAGGGATAGCTACTGCTGTTCTGCATTCATGAGGCATGAAGCCTGTATGAAGGCTACAGTTAAATAGCAATTCCAGAGGGCCTAATAGGTCATGTTTCATGCTATTTAGAAGGCATCTTGGGATATTGTCTGGGCCCATTGATGTAGTGTTCCTGGCCTTAGAGAGAGCATTACGGACCTCTCCCTAGTGATAGTAGGGGGAGTTATATTTGATGGCATTTCCTGAGGGAAGGTTGATGATGGGAAGAAATGGATAAAGTTGGAGCTGAATTTGTCAGTCAGTTGGTTTGATATATCTTCTGTCTCAGTATAAATGGCTCCATTAACAATGAGCTCTGCACATAACTGTGTATTCCCTTTAAGGTTTTAGACATAGCAAAATAATGCCTTGTGGCTGTCCTTGGTCTGGGAGGTGAAGTTTATCTCAAATTTGGCTTTGGTAGACGTTTGTTGTCCTCTGAGTTGTGTGTTTAATTTGATGAGATTTATTTTCTCCTGCTGAGTGTTGTACCTCCTAATTTTTGCCAAGAGTTTCCTCCTTCTGTTTTATAGCCTATTGATGTTGTGATTCCACTATTGTAGCTTGTTTTTTGAGTTAGTTCTGTACTTCTTCCTGGTGGATACAGCTGCCTCTATACAGCTATTAATATGCTTGTATAGGGTGTCTGTGAAGAGTTCAGCATAGGCAGCAGTGTTCTCAGGGTTTATGGGGGCTTGACATTTTGCCAGGATATCACTTAATAGCAAGAGGTTAGATTTAGAGTAGTTCCTGAATACTCCAGGGTCAGCTGGGGGTCCAGGTTTTAGTTTTACGTACATAGCATCTTTCTCTGTATTCAAGGATAAGAATTTTTCAGATGATCTCAAAATGATAATATTCAAGACCAACTGAAAACTTGAGTTAACTAGCCAAGTTCAGATAAATATCAATGTACTATGCATAAGAAGAATAAGTTGTAAGTTTAAGATCAATTGCATATACGTTAGGTACCATGCTTCCAAAAACTGACGACCATATGTGTTAAGTAACAGGCTCCTAAAACTGATGACTATATATGTCAGACAGCATGCTTCCAAAAACTGACAACCATATATGTCAAATAGCATGCTTCCAAAAACTGACGACCATATACGTTAGGTACCATGCTTCCAAAAACTGAAAACCATATATGTTAAGTAGCAGGCTTCCTCAAACTGACAACCATATGTGTCAGATAGCATGCTTCCAAAAACTGACAACCATATATGTTAAGTAGCAGGCTTCCTCAAACTGACAATCATATATGTCAGACAGCATGCTTCCAAAAACTGACAACCATATGCGTAAGGTACCATGCTTACAAAAACTAACAACCGTATATGTTAAGTAGCATGCTTCCTCAAACTGATGACCATATACGTCAAATAGCAGGCTTCCTAAAACTGAAGACCATCTAAGTAGCAGGCTTCCTAAAACTTGAAGACCACAGAGATATTATGTTAAGAGTGGCTGTGTCAGAGTAGATCTCTGAGCTATTCCCACGAACAATATCTACTACTCATAAGAATCTTTGTTTTTGCACATCTTCCTTTACTCAGCTACCCTTTAACTACATTTGTATTACCTCACTCTCAGTTCACCCATCTTATTTGAATAACGTACCACTGTAGAAACTGTTAGTAAATGTAAATGCAGTTATTGGGAATTCACCATAAACTGATATCCACACTACATCTGTTAAGAACATTTAAATCTTGTGACAGAAGACCTGCTGATAGAATGACAATGGTCATGTGCATCATTTGTACACAAAAGTTCTAAAGTGTTAAATCTTCCATGACAACCAACTAGTGGCAGAGGTAGTCATTTTATTTATTCTTGTTTTAATGCTGTAATATTATACAGTCTTATATGTTTCAGATGTGTTAACATTTAGACATTTATGTTTAATTGATCTAACCTTATCTACATCTGTAATAGTTAAGACAATTGGACCAAAGATAAAAGTCAGGGACATGGCATGTATGCACATAGGGAGGATGAACAAAATACCAAGAATTTTGTTGCCAAAGACCAATTAGTGGTAGAGTAGTAACTCTGTTAGGGGTTTATGGGTACTGTAGTACCTCTGTCAGGACTTGTATGAGTACTATAGTACCTATGTCAGGACTTGTATGAGTACAGAATTACCTCTTTCAGGAGTTGTATGACTGCTGTACTGCCTTTGTCAGGAGTTTAGGAGTACTGTACTACCTCTGTCAGGACTTGTACAAGTACTGTAGTACCTCTGTCAGGAGTTTAAGAGTACTATAGTATCTCTGACAGGAGTAGAATGAGTACTGTAGTACCTCTGCCATGAGTTTAGGAGTACTGTAGTACCTCTGTCAGGGGTTATATGAGTACTGTAGTACCTCTGTCAAGAGTGCTGTGGTATCTCTGTCAGGAGTTTAGGAGTATTGCTGTACCTTTGTTAGGAGCTGAACGAGTACTGTAGTAACTGTGTGTAGGATTGTAGAACTACCTACATTACCCCTGCACAGAGTTATAGGAGTAGTGTAATACTTCTGTAGTATCTCTGCAGATAACTATAGGAACATTGTATTAGCTCTGCCAGCAGTTGTAGAAGTACTGCAGCAGCTCTGCAAAGAGTTATAGGAGTAGTATAGTACTTCTTCCAGAACTTGGTGGAGTACTTTAGTATCTCTACACACAATTGTAAGAATTAGTGTATTACCTCTGCCAGGAGTTGTTTGAATACCATAGTACCTCTGTGTGGAATTGCAGAAATACTGCAATACCTCTGCACAGTGTATTACCTCTGCTAGGAGTTGCATGGATACTGTACTACCTGCCAAGAGTTGTAACTGTATTGCAGCACCTCTGCAAAAAGTTGTAGGAGTAGCTTATTACTTATTCCAGAAGTTGCTGGAGTACTGTAGTATTTATATACACAATTGTGGGAGCAATGTATTAACTCTGCCATGTGTTGCATGAATATTGTAAAACCTCTGCCAGGAGTTGTAAAAGTACTGTGGTACCTCTGCACAGCGTTGTAGGAGTAGTGCATTACTTATTCCAGAAGTTGTTGGGAGTACTGTAGTATTTCTGTACACAATTGTAGGAGCAGTGTATTACTTCTGCCAGGAGTTTATTTGTACTGAAGTACCTCTGCTAGGAGCTGTATTTGTCAAGCTAAGGTCCTATTCAGCATTTTTAGTATTCCACAGAGCAAATGGATATAATGTATGATGAACAGTAAACGCCTGTCGTATGGTACAGATTGTCCTGCCACATCTGCCCACTTACCTGTCATCTCCACAGTCAGATGCAAGGTGCATTGTACAGAATAAAATATCAGCTCATTCAAAAAAAAAAAGGCAAGGGCCTTGTTGATCATCTTACTATTATTGTTTATCTAAGCAAATGCCAGATGAAATTGACAAGGGCCACAACAAATTAGTACATTTTGTACTGAAATGCCTTAAGTGTACTGTACTCAGTTAACCTTCACATACAGTCTTATACAAATCTGATCTATCTCGCTTACTATAAAATTACAGTCCACCTAAGCAATACAAATCTGGTCATGGTCAGAAATCAAGAGACCGTAAAACTTTAAGTAAACAGGGTGCCAGAGTTTCACAGCAAATCCACCCACTGCTATCTCTTTATAATTGTATTCAGATTGAAGACCATACCACACAGATTTATGTACTTCTCTCATGCTATAAGACAAACAGGTAATGGCAGATGTATAGAATGCAGCAATTCAAATCCCTGTGAATTAAACTGCTTGCACGGAGTGCACCAAGCTCAGCAGTGTAAAACACACACAGGCCTGGAATTTTACTTCTGCTTCTGTCTGATTATTCTTAAAAAGAAAGGTTTTACACTTCTATATTTCGACTTTTGTCCTGAAGTACATGATGTATTTTTTTCTGTTTTATGCATCAATTTATAACCCTTTTTCCCATTTTTATGCATGGCGTCGGAGCATCACTACAGGCAACCATGTAGAGCCAATATTCACACCACTGAGTCGCTAGTCCTACCACTGAGTTTTTGTATCTTAACTTGTTTTTTTGTTAAATTAACCAGATAAACCACACCACTGAAAACTCTTGACATTTTAGCATGTCTATGTTCTACATCTCTTACCGTTCTTGGTATGTTAATAACTATACTGTATAATTAATCTCTTGATGTGTCTTGTACTGATTTTTGCATATTCGCTGTATATATCTCTTGTGCAGTTCATACCACAGTGTACTGTAATTTCCATCTGTTTCGATTCCTATGTATTTATATGTGTAGCATAGAATAAGTGGACTCTGTTCAGTAGAGGTAACCTGGTTAATGAATCATTAATAGATAATTGAATAAAATCAAGCATTATAAACCTGGGTTGAATGCGCATATCAAACATTAAGGAATACCAACACTGTGACATTGTGAAAAATATTTTGCTTTCATAAAAATAGTCCTTGGGCCAAAATTTTTGAATTTAGGAAGTGGTATGTTAGTGTTTGCAGAAATAATATCTTATTTAATAAAGAACATTTGAAGAAAGTTTATGTGATGCACAGCTTAAGTCTGGTATGTGTCAGACCTCATCCTCTTTTTTGTGTGTGTGTCCAGGTGAAGCGTGGGTGTTAGATCTGGTGAAAGTATTATCTTTGGCCCTGGCTGTGGGAGTAAAAATGCTGGGACCAATAATGTGATTGCAGAATACACATATTTAATGTACTGCATGTTGCAATTTCAGCTCCATTCTAAGCATAAATGCTGGTCAGTTTTGCTTGCAATTCTACCCCCAAGAAGATGGTCATTGCACCACCTCTCTTTCTGTAATTAGAGTCTATACTTGTAAATGACTATGAAAATGGTTCATAGATTGTAAAGATAGAAACTAGAGGCAACACTCAAACAGCAAAACCTAATTTAACATGTCTGCTTAATATATCATTTATGATTATAGGATAAACTACTATCCATGGTTTTCTAACTCTTTTTGGAATGAATGCATAATATTATTTAAAACTCTATAAAGAATAATCTTTATTCTGTATGTTTCCACATGTTGTATCTTGTACAACCTTAAGAAAAACAAATCCACTAGGAAGTCGCATGCACTACTAAAAATTCAAAAATGACAACAGAAATAACACTCGCACTTCAGTAAGATAATATAAAATAGAGTGCACTAATCAGAGGAATTAATGAAAAATATCAACAGTCAGCCTTCATTAAACCAGACTGACATTTCCATTTCATAATTCTTACTAGTTCAACGTTTTTGTGGTGAGTATCAGCTTTCAAAGAACTGGAGCTGCTGTTTGAAAGGCAGTCTGATTTAGTGAAAAAAATTCACTTGCTTGAGATGCATGGTTACCATGGCAACTGGAATAGCAGAAATGAAGACAACGAGTTTTCTGAATAATATATATATATTTTTTTATAAAAGTGTATCACTGCATTTATATGGCTAGGATCATATGTACCATATTATATTAATAGGTCCGTAAGAATTTTACACCTGTGTTTTAGGTGCAAATGCTAGCTCAGTCCTATTTTCTCATAAACAAGAAAGGAACATTTTCTGATGTCACTAAGCATTTTCCCGTAATGCACAGTGCAGTCACAAAATTAGAATGTTATTTGCACATTGGTATTTCTTTGTGACTGATTCAAAGTGAATGAATCATTTGTTAAACAATATCATGGCCTTAGAGAAATGTCTTCAATGGCAGGCATGAAGAAAGGTTTGAGATTTTTTTTTTTTTTTTAGATTTTTTTGTTTCATATATGTGGCCAAAAATGCAATGAATTTTTACACCTTACAAAAAGAGCATTTCTGATTGCTCAAAATGTATGTATCCAATCATAATGAAGTCCAAGGAATTTGGATGAATTATAATGGCAGCAAGCTAAATAAGTCGCTCTGGTAAGGTCTATGCACGTTTTGTTTATTTATTTATTAATTTTCATTTACTAAAAGTAGACTAAATTGTGCTTTCTTTATTAAGTTTTTTAAGAAGAGTAGTCTACACAGAGGAAGATACCCTCAAAGAAAGCTGGCCAAAATATGCATTTCATAAATAACAATATTACATTATGGAACATTTGCAAGCAATTGTTTTATTACTCTACCTTCTCCATGGTGTATATGGCTTGATCTTTACCTGTATTCCACCTGGCAATGACAGTGAAACTGACAGATAAGATATTACAGGTTATGTAAACTCAGCTGTACACTGCTGTACACTGTTAATTATTGCAGCATTCACAGCAGATTATAACAAACACGATCAATAAGCTTTTGATCACAAGGTGAAGATGAGACCAACTCTGTCCATGAATGAGGCCCTTGTGCTTCCCTTTTAGCAAGGCAATGGCTGAATTTTGTGTGATTGATAGACATAAGTGTTTCACTGTCACCATCACAGACTCATTAAGAGGTATGCTTGCCTCCTAGATCAGAAGACTTTAAGGTCATAAGATTTTGGACCATTTCTGTGACACTGTAACAGGGACTCCGCCAAGCACTGTACACAGAAAAAAATGAACATTTTTTAGATATTAATGCACTGTCCACTCTTCTTATCCCTACATCCACATTAAATGGAGCATTTAACTGTCAATGCAGTTTCATGTAAGTATTAAAGCATAATGCATTGTTTGTCACTGCATCATAACCATGTGGTTAAACATAAGGTAACAGACTGTGCAGTTTTCATAGAACAAGCAATTCTCTGAAGTGTTCATAGGTTACTACTAGGCTAAATGCCCTTGTGGGTCATTTTAAGCCTAGCCAAGTACCCCATGTGAGAATCAAACCCTGCACCTTGTGTTTGCAAGATAAACACCTTAACCATTATGCCAATCTCCCACCCTAAATGCAATAGTAAAATAGGTATGCATTTTTATGTTAAGTGTAAATTAATTGGTTTATTAACTTGCCAAAAGTTACAATATTTAGTGAAATATATGACTGAAACTGTTGATTTTTTTTACCTTAAGAACATAGCTTCAGAAGTTAATATAGAATTTCTTGACATATTATGTCTAAAACAGCAGATGGTGTTTTTAATACATTGATCTTCACCAAGAAAGTGAAGAGAAATAAGTATTTGCATCAATGTAGCATACATCAGTTTTAATCTTAGAAATATAATTAAGGAGCAGATGTTGCATATATCTTCAACATCCAATTTGATAAAATTAAAATGCTTTTTAGACAGAGGTTATTATCCATCTGAGGTAGACTTAGCAAAGCAAATGGTGATCAACAGGAGAAAAGCAGGTGATGGTTCATTGTTTAGAGACTTCACCACTACATCAAGGAATGGTGGTGATAAGCAGGTTAGTAATATGAGATTCCTACTAAAATATAATAAATTATCCAAGCAAATACAAAGTATTGTTAGGAATCACTGTCAAATTCTGTTGAATATCCATGTTAAAAGGAGAACTTTGCCAGATGATTCAGTTTTAAGAAACAGCAGTCACTTAAACGGTTGCTATGCTATAAGGAACAGAGAAATATTGTAGATAATATAGTCAAAGAAAAGGAACTCATCCCTGCTAGGAATGATTCTTTTGCAAGTATCTCTCTAAGATAAATATCTTTATGTATCCAGCTATGAAAAGCAACACTTCCCTTATGTTTTTGCCAGTTGCAATACTATTAATGTACTCTATTTAGCTATATGCGACATCTGTCCTGCCTTTTATGTAGGCAAGACCAACAGAAAGTTTAAAGATATGCTATGTCAGCATCTGTCGGATATTAAAAGAGGGTGTACACCGAATTCTGTCAGCAAACATATTATTGGGAAGGAGAACATCATCAATTTTGTATTTGCTCTGCAAGTAATTAAGCAAAACCTGTGAGGGGCAATATAATAACTCTAACTGAAAAATCTGAATATATATGGATTCCAAGACTTGGGGCATCTAATTACCATTGTTTAAATTAAACTGTATTTTTATATTTAATATTTATATTTTACAAGTTCATTTGTTCTCATTAAGTATTGTAATTGATTATATTTCATTGGACTGACTATGTCATGTGATTCATTCTGGATAACCTTTTATAGGCTCTTATTTTTATGCGTATCTTTTAAATGCCTGAGGAAACACTTGTATGTGTGAAAGCTTGTGTTTATTAAACATGTTTCTTTAATGAGTTTTAGTGGAGTTCCTGGAACTTGATTTTGGTCTTTTCTTCTGTTCTTGTATTTATCCAAACTTGTTTTACCTGCAGTGAGATACCTGGTGAGGTGTTTGGACCATAACAGGACAGCAGATCAGCCTGTTGTCATAAACATTTCTGAATAACAGGAAAACAGAGTGCAGTGGATGCTGACTGAATCCTTTGCATGCTTGTACAGACTATAGTCACCTGATGCACCATGTGGCTGGATAGCTTGTTCAGAGTCATACTTTATGCAATTGGAGACTGAGGGAATCAAACCCTGAGCTATAGCACAAAGCTAATTAGTACCCTACAGCCTTTATCCTCTGTACTGCTGGACTCTCAGTATAATGAATTAATAAATGAGCATTTTTACAGCATAATGAGTTAGCTTTCTTTCAAGGACCTAATCTCTGAAAGCACAGTGTGATGACTACAGTCAAGCCACTACATGTTATGGCAAGTGTCTCGAGAAGAAATATCTTAATGGATGTAGCAATAAAGATGGGCATCAACCACCATTATTTTTTTCCCACAGAGATGGAAGGTGGAAGTATTTGCCTTGTAGAAAATATATATGAGACCATTTTTTGCATCTTCATCCGAATCTGACTTTCTTTGCCATGCAAGTTTATTTTTTATGCATGCATCAGTCATTAATCTTGCTATTCATACAACCACTCTCAGATCTGTAAGCTGCATCTCATTATTTTTCAGAAGGAAAAAAAATATACAAAAACACTCCTTTACATTTAATTTCTAAATCTTACATTCTCAGCCCAAGGGGCTGGGTTATTCATACATGCCTTACTCGTGCAGCCAACCACAGTCTAGAAAAAGTTACGTTAGCAGTCGGCCCATGAAGAACGTTACATAAATCAAGCAAATGCTGGGAACAAGACAGACAGTTCGGTGGTCTGTTGTTCTAGTTAGTTCCTCACAAAGATGTACTTCCATAGATATATCGGTTCATAGCAGATTACTTGGCTAACAGCTTAAGAGCCTTTACAAGTCTAGGCAATATAACCCAATTTTACCCAATATATAGCCCCTAGGGGCAAGAAGATGGCATGGGCTTATGCCTATGCCTTTAGTATGCTATAGATTGCCCATGTCCGTAAGGGACATATGCACTACCCCAGGTGTGAATTTGCAATTCCCCATCTATTGATCAAACTGCACTTGAACAAGGCCAGAAAAGGGCTCTGCTAAGCGTGAATAGGAAGCCTGCTCCACAGAAGGGGCAATCTCTGAGAAACTTATTTGTCTCTGTCCCTTCTTGAGTTAAGTCTCTGATACGGTATACAGATGATGCCTTTAAAAGATGTCCATGCACACTAAATTCATTTCTTTGCTGAATATACAGAAACCTTGTTTTAGTACTTTTTTGTTTAAATTTGAACCTGCTTAATTATTTTACATGATTCTGCATACACATATCTTTTTGTCATGCACCGTGGAATTAGAGAGGTTCTGTACTCCAAAATGTCACACATATTTTTAAAGCTCCGAAGTAAAAAAATAATATCATTGCTAAAGTGAAGTTTTAGACTCAGAGCAAACAGAAATTTATAGATGGCAATCATTTTAATCGATGCATTAAAACACTTTTCACTTGCTCAATTAATTGACTAGTAGAATGTTCAAGAAAGTAGTGAGATATTTTTTCAAACCATTGTTTTTTCCAGTATGATTAGATTGTCATACTTTAAGAACTGATAGTAAATGAAAAGCAAACAGGCAAAAAGGCATGAGTATCATGGCAAACACCAAGACATTTGGATGAGCACAGCCAGCTCAAAGGAGACAAGAACAACCAATACTACCCAGACCAGTATCTATAGTTATTTAGAAGTAGTGCTGGAGTGATGTGGCATTGCCTGCACTGAGCTATTGGTCTATTAAAGACCCACTTGGATTCCTTTAGAATATAAACAGTTAAATAGGCATTCTTAACTTTAAAATATATTATAGAAGGTTGAAAATGAGCAAAAGGACATTTAAATGATCACAAACACTATTTTTATTTTATTTGAATATAGCTGATTGTTTGTTGCTTTTAATGTAATGTTATTTTGAATTGTGTATTTATGCCAATAGTTGAATAAAATATCCTTGTTGAAATTATCTTCATTTGCTCTTTTTTCTATTCGTCCTTTTCAAATTTCTCTTTACTGCCTTCATTGCCTTGAAGTTTCTCTTTTGTATATTAACTGCCTGGTAATTTGTCTTCTTTTAGTAGTATTTCTTTTTTCTGATTTTTTGAACAGCATTCCTAGGACATTTTTTGAAAAGTTCTTCAGTACTCCTAGTAGAATATTTATTTCATGTGTGAAGTGATTTTTGTTTAATTTCTCCATTATAAAATAGTTTTTAGTCTATGTTTTCCTGTTACTTGGCAGTAAGGACCCTCCTTTACTTATATACTTTGTCGACACATTATGAGGTGCACACAGATATTATTTGCTATCTAATACATACACAAACTTAAACCATACAGAAAAAAATGAAAATGATTCAGGGGAAAAGTTTCTGTATACCTCACTTACACTTTTCTAAACTGTATACCTATAAGAAACACATCAGTATTTAGTTATGAGTGATAAATTAACAATAGAACACAGCTCAAAAATCTATATATATATGACAACAGCAAAGTTAACTCACTTTTATTATTAAATATGCTATAAGAATGCGCTGGGTTGGGAGGATGGCTTAATGGTTAAGGTATTTGCCTTACAAACACAAGATGCAGGGTTTGAGTCTCACAAAAGATAATTGCCTAGGCTTAAAATGGCTCGCAGGGGCAGTTAGCTTAGTACTAATCTATGAACCTATGTTATTTGTTTATATTAAATACCAGCTGCTCTATTGTATATAAAATAATAACAGAGAATTGTCAAAATGGTTGCAAGTTATTCTAAAGGAAATAATTAAATCAAGGATAATTTATTTCATAAATGTAATAGTACATTGGTTAAGTAAGCAATAACGCCTGACAGGATGTATGTTAATGTGTAATTAATGCCCGCTCAGGGATGTTATGAGTCCCAATGCCGCAGGCATTAATTACGCATTAACACATACCCTGGAGGGCATTATTGAGTTTAGAGAATGGGCTCTCTGTAAAATTGCTGTGTTTTACTTATTTATTTTTAAGTACTATATATTTTTTTATATATTAGCGGACCGGAGTTCCTCTGTGGCGACCCCTAACCGGGAAAAGCCGAAAGACAACAACATTGCTGTAAAATAGTTTGTCTACTTAATGTTTTAAACTTGCTGTAGTATATGTTAATGGTGTTGGAGGAAGCATTTTACATCCAAAATATAACACTTAAAAAAATATCCAGGCATTTTCTTTATTTTTTTGTCCCTTACACCTAAAACATTTGATTTGTTGCCTGTCATTGGAGATTGAAGTTAGTAAATAGCGGCATACATTTGAGTTTCAAACTATTATTTTCTTCAGAAAATTAATACTAACACAAATCCATGTGATCCAAGTATGTAATTTTATAAGAGTAATAAGTAAAATCTGATCCTATTTTTGAGCCTCTGTTCCCACTTTATTTTAGGCTTTATCCAGATTTCTTCACATGAAAGGTCCAGAGGTATGCAAACATCTTTACTGTCAGTCTCACTCAGTCTCTCACCACACCTCTGTTTCAGAAAATGTATGCTAACACAAATCCTAATAAAGTAAGATATATTCCTATAATGAGCCTTTGTCCTCCATTTATTTTAGGTTTATCCAGATATTTGAACTAAGAGTCAAATGAGCATACCTCTCAACTGTCCAGATTTTTGCAGAATGTCCAGATTTGTGGCTTTTTGGTCCCATCTTCATAAAACGTGTAGTTTTCTGGCAAATCTCTGGGGATTGACGTAATTAAATAATGACAGACATTTGAGTTACAGACTTCATATAATTCAGATAACACATGCTGATGTTGTTCTAGCAAGTTTATAAGAGCACTATTTTAAATCTGTCCTTATTTTTAGTCGTTTGTCCCTCATTATTTGTGGCTCTGTCCAGATTTCTTGTGCTGAGAGGTTGAGAGGTATGAAGAGGTATGCAAACCTCTTAACTGATACTGTTACTGCCAGGGATTGCTCTCACTCTTCACACACACACATGTACACACACACACACATACACACACGCACACACACACACACACACACACACACACACACACACACACACACACACACACACACACACACACACACACACACAAACACACACACACACACTTTTTTGTTTTTTGTTTTTTTTTTTTAATTTTTTTCTTTATTAATTTAAGCTCACTAAACTGCAAAAGCACTGATTAGCAAGCATAAAATAATGGTGGCTGTTAGTTTTTTTCAGTCTGTACTCTACGCCAGCTTGATATGCTGCTGTGAAGCAGCAGACTCATTTTTCAGTGGGCATTATTGTAAATTAATACCCTGCTAGAGGACATTCGTTCTCCAATCAGGCTGATGATGTACAGTTTGCCCATTCTCTAATTCAAGATTTATTAGCTAAAGGTAGCTGCTTTATGGACTTTATTAACATTATATGTCCATTTAAAGGTAAGAAGCTTTGAACAACCAACAGAAAAGAAGTTATTTAAGAGTAATACTTTTTTGTAACTGTCATATTACCAATTATATTTGGTACAATTCAGAAAGTTCTTCAATCAGTGTGAGTAAATACAGTAGGAGCAAATTTATTTCAAACAAATAGGTTCATAGCTTCATAGGTGTGTACTAGGCTAATGGCTCTGGAGCCTTTACAAGCCTAGCCCATAGAAGTGCCCTGGCATCATCGCCCGATGTTAGTTCCCAGTGCTGCTATCAAGTAGAGCCACTGGAGTGATCCCCGGGGTGAACTTTCTATTTCCCATTCACTCATCAAGATTTTTCTTGAAGAGGGCCAGTGATGTTCTCTGCTTGACATGTATGGGAAGTCTATTCCAGAGCATGGGCAGTCTCTGGGTGAAGAACCTGTCCCTCCAGCATGTTCTGTTGGTTGTGGTAATGAGGTTGAGGTCTCTGGAGCATGTGGTGTGGAGGGATTGGGATTTCTTTAGATGTAGCATTTCTAACAGAGCTGAGTCAGACAAGGCTTTGGAGGTCAAGCAGAGATCTCCTCTAAGTAGGTGATATGAGACAAAGAATAGCCGGAGTCTTTTGAGTCTGTCCATGTAGGACATGTGTTTAATGTCTAGCATCTTCTTTGTGAGGTACTTCTGTGGCCTCTCCAGCTGTTGCTGGTGTCTAGTGAGATACATGCCAAATGGGGCATTATACTCAATGACTGGTCTAATGAAAGAAGAGTAGAGAGAGGGACAGACAATGACCTCTTTCCTCCTGGATGCAAAAACCTTGGTAATGAGATGTGCCATACAGAAGGGTTTTCTGACCGCAGTGGCAATGTGGTGGTAGAAGGCAAGGCTGCTGTCAAACTGCATCCTCAGATCTCTTATAAATTCTTCAGTGTTCAGTGGGCTCCCATCATTGATGCATTTTTTGGCATTAAGCTTAAGGCCATGGTTTTGACACCCGTTATTGCTCTCAGTGAAGCCTTTCTGTAGGATGTCTGCATCACGTGGGGAGTTAATAATGGCTCCCAGCTTGCAGTCATCTGTGAAATTGGTCATCAGAGACCCTTTGGTTGGCCTGGACCTCTGAGAAGTAGATGCCAAACAGGCGAGGACCTAGGACAGATCCCTGTGGGACTTTACTCGTGACTGGTCAGCAGGCTGATTTGGAGTCCACTACTTTCACACTGTGTGTTCTACCTGTGTGCCAGTTTGCAACCCACCTAATAATATAGGGGTTGATGCCTAGTTTGGTAAGTTTATCAATAATTCCTGATTGAGGAATGGTATCAAAGGCCTTGGCCAGATCGAGGTAGGCTGTATGCGCTGTCTTACCTTCATCCATAGCCCTGGTGACTGACTCAAAGAAGTCAACCAGGTTGAGCAGGCATGATCTCCCTTTCACAAAGCCAAACTGTGTGGGGTCTAGAGTTTGGAGATTTCCTCTATCCTTGTTAATTAGGTCCATGATGATGCACTGCTTAGCTTTACATATCAGACTTGTCAGGCTAATGGGGCAATAATTCCCAGGGTCTGTAGTTGCTCCCCCTTTATGGAGAGGGATGACTGTAGCAGTGCACCATTCAGTAGGGACAAAGCCTGAGGTGAGGGTGTGACTGAACAGGGCACACAGGTGTGGTGCCAGTTCGCTTTGTAGTTCATGTAGAAAACAGCCAGGGAAATGCTACTTAACAACAAAAAAATAAACAAATATATGCCATTTTTTTCTCACTAAGCTCCTCTTCTCACACTGAACAACCTTCATAAATGCCTCTGACACTGATTTCTTCCCCATTCATAAAATAAAAAAATAAAAAATATATATTATCTTCACAGACCATCATTTTGATACAGTCAAAATTTCTGGTCATTACTGAGCAACTCAGTGTTGTGGGCAATTTTTTTTCTGGAGGAGCAGATTAAAAACCTTTCCATTGCCCTATAACTTTAAAACTTCAATGGACAGATGGTTGTGAATGAAATTTGTGGTTTAAGAAAAAAGTCTGAAGTTTTCCTGTCAATGATGACAAATATATCTCTCTAAAGACATGACTTCTTTTCCCAGTGAATTCCTGACAAGTACAAGAACTGATCTAACTTCTGCCACAACATGCACAAGTTACTAATGCCAAAAATTCTGACAAACAACGTGAAATGTGCTGTAAGAGTATAGTGCAGGAGTAACTACATTTCTGCTGAACTAAATCTCTGTTAAGTCTGTAAAACAATTAATCACAAAAAGTATGGAATTGTGGGTAGGAATGGTTTAGGGAATAAGAATCACACTTCCATGCATATCTGTATATTAGTAAGCAGGAAAAGTGCTGTTGTACATACATCAAACTACTTAATAATTCTTAAAAATAAATGCATTTTGATTACTCACAATTCCATATATGATATGCTGCTTATTCTGGTTTATTTTTATAATGTACTTTTTATTGTTTCTGTATTAAGAAATAAAGATTTAGAAATACATTTTATTGCACTGACAAAGGCAAAACTAATAAAAAGTTAAAAGAAAAACAGATCTAGATGCAGCTTATTAGCCATACACCATGTTTGAGTGTTTTATTTATTCATGCCTGCCTTTTGATGTTTGGTCTTATGTGCAGCACACTTGAGACCAAAGCATA
Source organism: Protopterus annectens (assembly GCF_019279795.1). Lineage (NCBI taxonomy): Eukaryota > Metazoa > Chordata > Ceratodontiformes > Protopteridae > Protopterus > Protopterus annectens. The sequence continues at coordinate 1,867,318,220 of NC_056731.1, read as the reverse complement.
GCAGAAAAAACAAAAAAGTGGAAAAAACACTACACAACCAAAAATCCAAAGTAAATTCTGACTCTCCACGAAGTGTAAAAGGTAAAATATTTATTCACTATACAAACAATACACATTCATAAGCACTTTCATCTCTTCAAAGAGACTTCATCAGATAAAACACCATAACACTATCATTCTTTACCCTCAGTTTCATAATGCAATCAATTAATTATGTAAATATACCAACATCCTAAAAATGCCAATACTAAAATTTACTATTCCACTTGTCCTTTTTGTATACAAACTTGCATCTAATTAGTACAAAAAATACTTTGTGTTAAAAACACAATCTCAATTACAGCTTTAACCTAAATGTAAATAAAAATTTTAGGAATGGTCCTTTTAGGATGTTGGTATATTTACATAATTAATTAATTGCATTATGAAACTGTGGATAAAGAATGAGAGTGTTACGGTGTTTTACCCGATGAAGTCTCTTTGACGGGACAAAAGCTCTTATGAACGTGTGTAGTTTGTACAGTGAATACATATTTAACCTTTTACACTTCATGGAGAGTCAGGCTTTACTTTGGACCAAAGCATAGCAGGTATGAGTAATCCCATTATGAACAACACTCAAAGATGGCACATTGCTATAACAATATTAATAGATGTGTTAACTGAATTTAATCATAGTTTTGCATTTTATTGTTTATGGGTTTTAAAAGAATGAGGCATGTAGAGGGAATGGTGACAAATGTATGCCAAAATTTTAATTTAGATAGTTATTTGACAAGCATAAGGTCAGAGATACTTTAGATTATTCATTTAGTGATGTAGCAACAAGATTTCTTAGCAAGTATATTTTTAGTTATTCATGATGATGTTGTCACATTAGCTATTTTTGTTTTGCAACCCCACTGTCTTTTGACTATTAGCCATCCCGGATAATACACAAGCCCATTTGTTCCTCACAGAGGCAAGAGCTGTCACTAACCCATTTGTACACCTGGAAGTGGAGAGCTACTCATGGAGTAGTGATTCAAACATCAAGTTCTCCTCCCCCAAGCCCTAGAAGCTACTAATGTCCCACTGCAGTTTCCAAGGGAGACTAGCGCTGCTAGCCCCTGGTGTAGAAACATGTAAGATTCTCAGTGTGACTGCCCCACCACCTATGCAGCTGTGTCAAGTAGTATGTCCCTCTCGTCCAGACTGTGGGCTCTACCACCTAGCACTCCCACCGGGTACTGCCCTAGCAGCAGGCAAAACCACATCCCTCACCACAGGATGGGTGAACTGCCCTCCTGCCACACTCCTTCCAGCTTCTGTGCTCGATAGTCAAATGTGGGTCATCTGGGTCACAGTTAAGGCTGTATCCCTCTGTACCATAGCTATTTTTTATTTATGGCCAAAGGACTTTAAAATTCGTATTCATAAATGATGGCATGCACTGAAGAGGGACTGAGATGTCTACAATTGCAGGGGGTTTTAGAACATTCAATAAAAGTAATTCAAGCTGAGTTATTGCTTTTGGTTTTGATTTTTGCATAACTTTTGGTATCTGCAGAATTATGCTTGCTTTCTCTCCTTTATTGGCACTCAGAATCCCATTTCATAACCGCGCCTGCTATGACTTACATATACCTCTACAGCTGCCCCAGTAAGGTATCAGATTTAAATACAGAGCAGGAACTTTCAATGCCTAGTAGCACAAAGCTGCTTCTAGGTAATAGCAGGCCTACAAATCAGACAAGCTTATCTAGTCCACAAGCCATACTATGCTGCTTTTGTTAGTAGTCAACTGATCTATGAATTCAAGACTACAGCACAAAAATATACGATTACAAACAGCTAACAAACTTCACCCCACATTTGTGTGGTTCATGTTCTCATTCTTCAGTTGGAAAATGTTCATAAAATGTCTTAATTCAACAAACAAAATAAAATAAAAACTAATTCTCCTTTACAAGTTGTACTGTAAGATAGATGCTGGGCATGATAAGGTTGTTAGTTTGACCTCCTTTCTAGGGAAAAGTCATAGACTCAGTGCTGAAGGAAAGATATTTGGAATACTTAAAACCCAGTAAGATATTTAACCTATGAGAATGTGGATTCAGAACAAGAAAGTCATATCAGAGAAACTTAGTGCAGTTCTTTAGCTGCATAACCATACCACTGGATAATAAAGAGACTGTAAACATGACCTTCTTAGGAAGCTGCATAGAGCCCAGTGCCGGTTGGGGGGCCTGGTCTGGCCATAAAAAATGTCTGCTTCCATCAAAAGCATGTAATATCCAAAGCACAGATCTTCCATCCATGAATACACTCTGCCACCATACAATTTAGCATTAGACAGCGTAGGCGGCTTGTTGTGGATTCCACTCTATGGTTCTGACAACAGTGAGAAACATTTCTAGCCCATTATTTACAAATGTTTATTCACTTGTTTGAAGCAGATGTCTTAGGAGTACAGTCATGAATGTAGCTATAATTGAAGTGTGTATAAATACTTGGTTCCTGCAATCCACACTAGTACTAAACAGGAAGATCATCATAAAACATATGTTCTTTGGCTGTGACCCTTGGTTTACATGTTTGTTGACAGTTTGTTTATTTGGCCATGAATAGACTGGACAGCATAAAGTCTACAAGTTTAATGTTAATATTTTAACTATGAATACATTTTTATTTAACCTTTCTTTGTGGCAGGCAGAAAGGTGTGAAATGCACTGTGTTTGGCAACAACTAACTTTCTGGATGTGTAAGGCTAGATATTGCTTTCATGGTGCAGTGATTGATCCCTTCAGCCTTGATCTGTCTGCTTTGTGACTTTGACCAAGTCATCTCACCAGATACTGCTCATAGACTGCCCCTGAAAAGTGATAATTGCATCAAGTGAGTTGTCCCAAGCTGTTAGCAAGTGCATTGCACATTTGTCTTTTGAATTCCTGTGTTCTTCACATAGACACTATGCTTTCTGAATGTGAATCCCACCACATGTATCGTAGTTTAATGGATTGTCAAATGGATTTTCAATAAACATGAGTTTCAAAGGAAAAGTTGTTTACTGTTGCTCATGTTAAGTCCATTTTCAGTGTGAATTTTTTTTTCATTTTGTTAGCAAATGGCTGTCAGGGTTTTTGCTGAAACATTTGAAATAGTTTTAAATTAAATCCAAATCTCTGTGATCATTGTAAAAGTAAAAAAAAAAAAAAAAGAAGTAGCATGTCCACTGATAGGTTTAAACAACATTTTATGGTAATTGAGGAGAAACAGCCAAGTAATGATATATTAGAATAGCTGGGGGGTGGGCATTTAATTACCCTGCTGAGGTGTGCCATTTGACAGTGATCCAGCATTCCATTACCCTGCTGTGGTGCACCATTTGACCATGATCCAGCTCTGCTGTCGATGTACCAAAGTATTTGGCATGATACCATATAAAACCTTATAACAAAAAGGCGTAATGAGTCCAGGAACCTCACGAAAATACCAGGAATAAAATCCACAAATTAAATCTGCATAAACGAGCTTTATTTGAAATCGTTTTCGCCTCCATAACCACAGAAGCTTCATCAGACAAGAGGAAAAGGCGCCAAGTGTGTTGAATTTAAAACATTTTAGCTAAGGAAATGATGTCATATCCTTAGAAACAAATTGAAACAAATTAAAACAAATAAAAATACTTGTAACCATATGCCTTCACACAAGAAGAAACCATATGTCAATAATATACAATGTATGCATATCAAAATATAAAAATAATATATATACACTAACTAGCAACCATTTAAAAATATACTTTCTAACAACTGTGTATGTATAGAATAACACAGTTGAATAAACTTAAAAAACAACTCATCCTAGCAGTATTACACCCCTTCTTAAAAAATATATTGAATATAAAAAGTTATGTAAACAACATGCTAAAACACAAGAAATGCTTGCCTTATTTTAACTTGATAAATATAAATTTCATGTAAAGGCAAGTCTTAAAGACCTTAAAATATACAAATAGGAAGGGGTTAACAGAAGCAACCCCTCTGATTACCTCAGGTAACTTCTATATTTCAAAACTACAGAAATATTACATGCATCATTCAACCCAGGAACATAAAAGGCATCTAATAAAAGTTGCCATTCTAATTCTTTGATTTCAAGTAAGAGCGATTGCGGCCCACCCCTAATGCCCACATTAACAAGATCAATCCCCATAAAATGGAAACTTTGTCCCGAATGGTTTATGATATGTTTAGAAAGGGCGTTGTCGCCTTTTTTGTTTTTAATAGCATAATTATGTTGGTAAATACGGTCTCGTAATGTACGATCTGTCTTACCAACATAAAATGCAGGGAAACAATTACAAAGGGCTAAATAGACTACTGATTTAGTGTTACAAGTAATCTTATGTTTAATGATGTATTTCTCACCATTAATGGTGAAAGAACTCCCAACCTTCAGGAGCCTACACCAATTGCAGGCCCCACAAGTAAAGGTACCAGTTTGTCTCGATGGAAATTGAAAAGATTCCCTTGTTTGCAAAAGTTCTTTTAAATTGCTTCCCCTCTTAAATACAAAAAAGGATTGTTTTCCCAAAATCTCTGATAAATGGGCATTATTTAAGGTAAAGTGCCAATTTTTCTTAACAATGGAACAAATACCATTGACATGTCTATTATATGTAATGACTAGACTAGTCTTAAAGTCACGACAGGGCGCATTTTGAGAAGCTACTATTTCTCCTAAGTCGTGTTGGTCCTGTATAAGTTCCAAAGGCGATGTACAAGCCACAAGCTCTGAACAGCATGTAGTGGTCTGTTCACTGCATTGTAAGAGAAGGGGTTGATAAACCCCATTCTCTCTCTTCAAAGAAACCTCTTCAATTAAACTGTCTATTAACTCTATTGGGTATCCCTTATTAAGAAACATGGCCTTAAGTGTGGAACACTCAAGTTCAAAGGCCTCGGAGGTATTACACATATGGACAGCTCTAACTAACTGTCCTTTGACAATCGACCTCCTCTGTTTCTGGGGATGGTTGCTGTCAAAATGTAGGAAAGCATTACAATAAGTAGGCTTCCTAAAAATGCTGGACAAGTATCGATGATTGTTAATATCTTTGATCAATTTGACATCAAGGTAGTCAATTTCATTGGTCGAAAAATGATATGTAAATTTTAAAAATGTAGATGATTCATTCATATAATTAATTAAGTTAACGACAGCATCTTCACCTCCTTGAAAGAGCACAAACACATCGTCTAAGAACCGAGTATAAAATTTCATAGACTCTTTATATGTAGGGTTGTTCAAAAGAAAAGTGTTCTCCCAATAGGCAACAACTAGGTTTGCCACGCTGCCACCACAAGGGGAGCCCATGGCAATCCCTCTTTTCTGTAAATAATAACAGTTATTAAAAATAAAAAAGTTTGAGGACAAAATAATGCCCAAAAGAAGTGTGACAACAGCGATCTCATCATTCGGGGCTTTTAAATATAACAACATTAACTCCACCCATTCAACCGCCTCTTGGTGTGGTATGGAGGTATACAAATCCACCACATCTATTGTTAAAAAATTATAAGACGAGTCGAATGGGATATTGTCTATAGATTGAAGAAAGGGCCAAGAATCTTTACAAATTTGAGGTATTAAGCTAAGATGTTTAGAAATAATATGGTCCACAAGGGTGGGTGATTGAGCATCTCCCGTCAACCAAAGCTCGCATTGGTGGGTTTGATAAGTTTTTATGAATTTTAGGGATCCCAAACATAACTGGGACCCTAGGAAAAGAGATGTTTATAAAATTGAAGGTGTCAATATCAATCCTACCATCAATGTACAGGTCTCTAAAATAACCTTTAATCCTGTTATATTGACCAGACATCTCATTTAACGATGAGGTGTCGTATGCGGGAGAGTTCAATACTGTTAACATTCTTTCATTATAGTCATCTTTATCAAAAATGACTAAACCTCCACCCTTGTCAGGTTTAATAACCCTGATGGGCATGTCACGTAGATTTTTCAAGGCAATTCTTTGATTACGAGAAATGTTACACTTTTTATCAAACCATTTAACATTTTCAAAAAACTGTCTTAAATCTAATTCACAAGCACACTCAAAAGTGTGCAAAGTCGAATGCAAGGGAGGGTTGAAAACACTCCGCATCTTAAATAAAGGTCTATCACCAGTTAAGTCACCTTGGAACAACACCTTAAGATTTAAGCTACGTACAAAACATTTAAAGTCTGTTAGGAGCTTAGGCAGATGGATCTTCTGATCAGGGACAAAAGAAAGTCCAAACGCCAACAGTTCAATCAAGTCACTTTCAATATTAAAGTTTGAGAAATTATAAACTTTAAAGTCGCCCTTGATGTTAGTCAAGATGGTTGGTACAGGGGAAGGTACTACAGTACACCCATGATTGGATTCTATTTGGACTTGTTCTTGTTGTATTGCCGCTGGTAATTCTTGCGTCCTAAAAAAGGCTTCTGTTGGCCTCTATAATTAGGACGGTTGCCCTGATTATTATAATTGTCTCTGATCCTGCTGCTCCTTCTTGGTTCTTGAGACGAGGGATCATCATCCCTAATGTCAAAGTCATAGTCACCCCCATCTGGGGCAACATCACTATCAAAAGGTGCCACCGCTCTGTCATTAGCATTTTTATTGTGCTCAACAGGCATATTGTTATTTCTGTTGATACAAATTTGGATAGGCAAGACAATTGGAATACGCTTGCCTGTCTCTAGCCAGTTTTTTGGTTTTGTTAGATTTAAATTTAATCAACAGTGCGTCAATACTCTGGAAGATACGGTTATAATCATATTTGTATCTCACAAAGTTAATGTCTGTCTTAATTTTCTCATCAAGTTCACTAGTTTCGACCAATAAGGACTCAATGTGCCTTGAATAATGTTTCACCATTAGATCCAATAAATCCAAGCCTTGTTTATTGAAGAGACTGGAAAGATCATCAATAAATGCAGCATCTTGAAATAGCCCAGTAGGGGCAAACGAGCTCCTCAAGCCCTTAGGGGTAATTTTCTCTTTAATACATTGTTTAAAATAGGAAACCTCTAATTGTAGTTTCCTTATTTTTAACATTTTTTCATCAAGGACTTTAAGATTGGTAGCAATATTATCTGTAGTGTTACCTGAAGGGATGGTTCCTGAAGCCGGTGGACCCGATGGGAAAGGAGAACCAAAGTCAAATACATCAAGGTTTCCTGCCCATTCGGAAAAGGAGGGCACACCAATAAGCCCAGGATTGTTGATGAAGCTGCTGTTCACTCCGTTAGGAATAGTGTTCTGATCGGTACACCCAGCCCTGTCAGCAACAAGTTGGCCGTTATTGTAGTTCTCTTCAAAACCTGTCAATGCTCGAATCCTACTAACAGGAGAAACCTGTGTAGTAATAGAACTCGCAATTGTAGGAAGAGAGCACTGGGGTTGTCCTGGTTGCAAAGAATCTAATTGTCCGCTCATCGAGCTGTTGTGATTAAAGGCTGGTAAGTTAAAATTCACGTTCCGTGACACTGGCGCACCATTAGTTTCAATCCTGTCCAGGCATGTATTTAGTGCATCGAGCCGTTGAGTCAATAAAAGCAAGAGCGTATCGGTACTCTTTGGTTCGTCAGTAGGAAGTCCGTTACTAGAGCCAAAGAGAACGGGTGTCCTAGGACTCGTAGGACCGCTGACTGACATACTAGTTAAAAACGAAAAACACTTGGTTCCTGCAATCCACACTAGTTAATGATTATACTAAACAGGAAGATCATCATAAAACATATGTTCTTTGGCTGTGATCCTTGGTTTACATGTTTGTTGGCAGTTTGTTTATTTGGCCATGAATAGACTGGACAGCATAAAGTCTACAAGTTTAATGTTAATATTTTAACTATGAATACATTTTTATTTAACCTTTCTTTGTGGCAGGCAGAAAGGTGTGGAATGCACTGTGTTTGGCAACAACTAACTTTCTGGATGAGTAAGGCTAGATGTTGCTTTCATGGTGCAGTGATTGATCCCTTCAGCCTTGATCTGTCTGCTTTGTGACTTTGACCAAGTCATCTCACCAGACACTGCTCATAGACTGCCCCTGAAAAGAGATAGTTGCATCAAGTGGGTTGTCCCAAGCTGTTAGCAAGTGCATTGCACATTTGTCTTTTGAATTCCTTTGTTCTTCACATAGACACTATATGCTTTCTGAATGTGAATCCCACCACATGTATCGTAGTTTAATGGATTGTCAAATGGATTTTCAATAAACATGAGTTTCAAAGGAAAAGTTGTTTATTGTTGCTCATGTTAAGTCCATTTTCAGTGTGAATTTTTTTCATTTTGTTAGCAAATGGCTGTCAGGGTTTTTGCTGAAACATTTGAAATAGTTTTAAATTAAATCCAAATCTCTGTGATCATTGTAAAAGTAAAAAAAAAAAAAAAAAAAAAGAAGTAGCATGTCCACTGATAGGTTTAAACAACATTTTATGGTAATTGAGGAGAAACAGCCAAGTAATGATATATTAGAATAGCTGGGGGGTGGGCATTTAATTACCCTGCTGAGGTGTGCCATTTGACAGTGATCCAGCATTCCATTACCCTGCTGTGGTGCACCATTTGACCATGATCCAGCTCTGCTGTCGATGTACC
>NC_056731.1:1867129582-1867304582 GCF_019279795.1 Protopterus annectens | reverse complement strand
TGAAGCAAACAGCTTTCTAAGTAATTGTGTTTGGCTTTCTTAATATCAGAGGGCTGCCTCCCTTTAATACAAGAAAGACATATAAATAAAGTGTCAATTTAAGAGAGGGTAGGTTATTTGGGAATTATTATCATACAGGGAAAAGATTATAGAGCATAGTATTGACTCCATTTACCACGTGGAGGAGGTGTCTGGTATATAAGTGTGACTCTGTTCGATAAATATTTATACAGCCATTGTGAATAAATCCATCAGCAAAACTGAGTCATTCTAGTTTGCTATTTATACTGAAGTAACTGCCCAAATCAAAGTACTTCTAACATCTAAAAATAAAACTTATGTCACCACCTTGTTATAGAGGAATAAAACTGTGACTACAGCCCATGTGACCTAGGTTCAATTACTAGATTGGGTATCTAAGGGGATGTAATTAGCTTCGGTGAACAACTTCCCAAAGAGCGCTATAAGACATTTCTTGGCATTGAGTTTTAATCCATCTATTATAAATAAAGTATAAAGAATAGCTTTATCTTGCTTGAAGAACTTAAGCTAAACTAGATAGGGTCACTTCACAATCAGCTCACTCAGTTATCACTGTCGCATGGCCTAGCACAGCTCTCATCATAGAAAATACATCCAAATACCCATAACCAAAATAATGCCTTGCTTGATGTTCGTTCTTACCAACATACCTGAGAAATGTGGGGCAGTATCACTCCATCAAAGTGACTAACCATCGAATTCCTAGTCGTCAAACTTAATCCATTGAAAACGAAATCCGGTGAATGTTTATTTACACTATTTTTTTACAAGAGAAATGCCTTATAGTGCCCTTTGGGAAGTTGTTCACCCAAGCCAATTACTCCATCAATAAACCACCCTTAAGAATTGGCACAGTGGTTCAGGATTTGGGAACATATGTAGATAGTAATTTGGACTTCAACCAACACATAACCAAGATAGTAAGAAAATCATAACCAAGATAGTAAGAAAATCATTCTGTCACCCAACTCATAAGCAAGGGTATGGCATCTAGATCTAATGAAGTTAAACTACCACCCTACTCAGCCCTTAACAGACCCAGCATTGAGTGCAATACCCCCTTTGGCATATATCTAACCAGGCACCTGCAACATTTAGAATGTTCTCAAAGGTTTCTTACCAGGGCAATCCAGGGTATGAATACCTTGCCATACACAGATCGCCTTAAAACCCTATGTCTGTACACAGTGTCCTACAGGTTACTGACATGTGATCACTGCCTTGTGTATAAGGCAGCCTCACACCCATCTCTATTGGTTTTCTTGCACATCTAGAAAACAAGCATCACCAGGAGCACTATATCCAAGGACCTAAATTTGCCTGTGACATAAATAAAAATACCAGAGACACAAATATTTGTCTCAAATGATCCTACATTATGTCACACGCTTCCCATCTACATGAAGAGGAGTTCATTCCTTACCTTCTTCATGTGAAACCTTGATTACTGGATGGGAAATGAGAAATTCACCCCTGATCTGACCACCATGTCTCTGATGGGCAGAGACCAACAATAAGTTAACTAATCCCAAACTAACATATCCCCAACTCACAACCCTTTGCTAACTCCTTACTAACATACCCCCAACTCACAACCCTTTGCTAACTCTTTACTAACATACCCCCAACTCACAACCCTTTGCTAACTCCTTACTAACATACCCCCAACTCACAACCCTTTGCTAACTCCTTACTAACATACCCCCAACTCACAACCCTTTGCTAACTCCTTACTAACATACCCCAACTCACAACCCTTTGCTAACTCCTTACTAACATACCCCAACTCACAACCCTTTGCTAACTCCTTACTAACATACCCCCAACTCACAACCCTTTGCTAACTCTTTACTAACATACCCCCAACTCACAACCCTTTGCTAACTCCTTACTAACATACCCCAACTCACAACCCTTTGCTAACTCCTTACTAACATACCCCCAACTCACAACCCTTTGCTAATTCCTTACTAACATACCCCAACTCACAACCCTTTGCTAACTCCTTACTAACATACCCCCACTACATAAGCATCCAATGTGCTTGAGGACAAAACTGGGTTGGGTTGCACAGCTAGGCTTATAAACACCTTTATGGTAATAGCCAAGTGCAACTCTATGAACTTGTAAAAGACTGGGCAGCCTAGAATTGAGTGTTAGAAACAGAAACTGAAGAGGGGACATGAATGTACCCAGGGGTGATTGTAATGTTAATTTTACCACTCATCTTGACATTGACTATAAACTATTTTGGGGGTGTCATGTTCTATGTACCTGATAAAGCTAACAAAGAGGCAATAACATTTTTAATAAGAATTGTGACTTCACACCCCTGGCAGTCATCCTTAAAAGGTGAGTAAGATGAAACTAATAGCAATGAGAGGCAAATATTCAAAGTCAAAGTCAAAGAAAACTGTATTGTCATTCAGAACTACACAGCAGTGTAGCTGAATGAAATTACAATGCTTCCTTCTCAATGCAGGAAACAGTTGCACATAGAGACAGAGAAAAATTAATAAAATATCACAGTCGAAATTTAGTAAGTAGCAATTAGTAAGTAAGGTAGGACAGCAGTGACCCACACCCATCCCAGAACAGGAGACAAGGAAGTCAAGGAACAATATGAAGGTAATATTGTCAAAGTAAAATTGAAACAATAGCAGCATATCTATGAATAGACTGAATTATTGCACAGTTTATATATTGCACTTTACAGTCCTTCACTGTGTAGGTGAGCTACCTAAGTATTGCACTTAGTTATTGCACATCCATAAAATCAGCCCCTTGATATTCACTTTGACGCAGGTGCCTGTGTCAGCAAATATGTTTCAATTGTGTTGAAATAAGTAAGATTCTAGAAAGTTTCACTTTATTAGTAAAACATCACTACAAGTGAGTTGAGTAATGCTTAAACCTTTGGTGCAATGACTTGTTATACTTTGTAGGAAATAACATTGTGTTGTGATGAAATGTGTGTAAATGAGTGGTCAGCAAAATGAAGAAGTTGTGGTGACGTGGGCTTTTGTTTGTTTCAGTATCAGCAAAAAAGAGCAAAGCAGAAGTAAGATGGCAGAAAAGATCAGGGCTGGGATAAGCACAGTATGTTGAACAAATGTGTCATTGTCAGAGAGCAAAGATTAAAATAGTGCACTTCAACTTAACATGCTTACTGCAAGATATGAAGATGTGAACATTATTAGATACCCAAGTTCTCTCTGAAGGCTGAGACTAGCAAATTAAAAACTAAAATCCGTAATGTAGTAATATAATATGGCAAAGCCATTTATATCTATCTATTTATTTATATCCATTTACTGGAGTAGTGCTCTGATCAAAACTGACCAATTGCAGGCACAGCCTGGGTGAGAAAAGGATTTTTACAGTTTTTAAAATAAAAGAAACATAATAAATACTACAAATACTACAAATGCAAAAAAAATCAGGTAAGGTAGTATACAATTAACATATTTATTTTTTATTTAACATTTGTTAACCGGGAAAGTCCGACTTGGAAAGAACCCAATTTTAAGAGGAGGCCCAGGGAGAAACGCTCCAGATGCATGTCTTTGTAACATGGGAGAAAATCGGAGCACCCAGTGGAAACCCGCATGAACACAGGGAGGACATGCAGACTCCACACAGAAGGAACCCCAACCAAACATCGAACCAGAGAACCCTTGCTATGAGGCGACAATGCTATCGCTGCACCACTGCGCCATCCAATCAGAGTGAAAATAAACTCAAAGGGACTCAGCATTATGATCTCTGAGGACTGTCCAGTAGAACTAACTGGAACTTAAATTTCAGTAAGCAACAATTCTCAATCTCTCCCAAATGCCTTTTATAGGTTTCTAAAACTTAAGTCGTCAAATGTTCTGAAATAATAAGAAATCAGTTTCAGACAATAAAGTAATCATAATTTAACACTGATGCATATCCCTTCATATATATGACATTCACACAGAAATTGCAATTATTTGGTCTTTATTACATCTTTCATGAGGTTCCCTATTGAAATGCTGGCATTCAAAATGTATGCGACGAAAACAAAAATCTAAAAATGCAGGAGAACAGCAACTCTCAAACATTACTCTTCCTTTAAACTTCTTTTTTTTTGCAGGGGGCAAGTCTCTCTTCACCCCCAATTGGAGGGCAAGCCCTCATAACCCATGAACTTATATATATATATATATATATTCTGAGAAATGGTCATCTCAGACATAGTATACACAAGTCTGTTTTTTAGCCATTTAGTCTGCATATTTCGAGACTTGTTCTAGTGGATCCAGCATTTCAGTTGGTTACACTTTCATGACCGTTGGAATTGTGAATATTTAGGAGAGCATAAGGGATAATATAATTTGAAATGCTTTAGTTACTCATTTTCATTCTAACATCACAAAGCAAACACTGATAACTCATTGGGCAATTGTAATTCACAACAATTGTCTTTGTTACTTAAAGTAGCTGTTCAAATAGCCTAGGTGTCCTGAAGTTTTAGCTTCCCGCCAAGGCTAATAGAATGAGCTCTGTGTGCTGGACCTTCAAGGTATAACATTAGTATTTGGCTGCTAACACACAACATGGAAATGGTCATGTGACATGATGTCATGTTGGACCAGTTTGTAAACAAACCTTTGACTACCTTAATTATCACTGTGCTGGTGAAGTCTGAATCTCTGACACAGCATATTCTAAAACATGAGAAATGTGAGACCACGTGGGTCCGAGGTAGTGGATAAACTAGTCATCTTCTCATGGTGTGGGTTGCATTAAACAGATATTTCTTGCCTGCAACACCATGGAGGAAGGGAGTGACTACCTCTGAATATCACAGATTGGGTGATAGATTTGATAGACTTTGACACCATCCCCCACTCTGGAATCATAGATAAACTTACTAAGCTGGGCATAAATCCCTACGTCACTCGATGGGTTGCCAACTGGCTTACTGACAGAACCCACACTGTAAAAGTAGCTGACTCCAAATCCAGCTCCAGACATGTGACAAGTGGAGTACCTCAGGGTTCAGTCCTGGGATCACTCTTGTTTGGCATCTACTTCTCTGAAGTACAGGCCAACACTAAGGGACTCTGGCTAACAAAGTTTGCAGATGACTGCAAACTGGGAGCCTTTATTGAATCCCCAAATGATGTGGATTTTCTAGAAAAGGGCCTTACAGAAACAGGTGCTTGGTGCCAGAGCCATGGGCTCAAGCTCAATGCCAAGAAATGTATAGTTATCCCCTTTGGGAAAAAACATGTACCCATGAATTACAATATAGGTAGCAGTACACTAAATACCAAAAGTGTGATAAGAGACTTAGGGACACAGGTGGACAGTGGTCTCATCTTCGATAACCACATCGCCACAACAGTCAGGAAATCCTTCTATGTGGCACACCTCATCACTAAGGGCTTTTCATTGAGAAAAAAGGTGGTCATTGTCCCACTGTACTCATCCCTCATTAGACCCATTATAGAATACAACGCCTCATTTGGTATGTACCTCTCAAGACATCTGCAACAACTGGAAATGCCGCAGAAATTGCTCACTAAAAGAATCACAGGCCTAAAGCAGATGCCCTACACTGACTGTCTAAAAAAACTCCACCTATACTCTGTCACATATCATCTACTCAGAGGCGATCTCTGCTTAACATACAAGGCCATGTCAAACCCAGAGCTGCTGGACATGTTACACTTAAAGAAATCCCAATCCCTCAAAAACACAAGCTCCAGGGATCTAAACCTTGTCATCATAATGAACAAAACTTGCTGGAGGGATAGGTTCCTGACCCAGAGACTCCCCAGACTTTGGAATAGACTGCCCATGCATGTCAAGCAGAGCACCTCTTTGGCCCTCTTCAAAAGGAACCTTGATGATTGGATGGGAGATAGGAAATTCACCCTGGGGATCATGTCAGTCGCCCTGCTAGACAGGGGTCCAGGGAAGTAAATACTGTGGGAAGAAATAGCCAGGGAATTGTAACAACTAGGCTTGTATAGGTCCTCGGGCCAATAGCCTAGTACCAACCTATGAACCTATAAGTCTTCATCCAGTAAGAAGGCTGGTTAAGTTTGGGACACTGGTAGCTGTCAAAGCCAGGGAGTGATACAAGGACAGATTCTAATCTGTGATATTTTCTTTAGAAGGAAGCAGGTTAAAGTGTTTCTTGATATTTTGACAGGAGGCATAGATTTCTAACTAGAGAGGACAAGGAATGAAGACAACTGTGACCATTGGTGGACTACAGGGATGGGAAACATGCTGTCTTCTAATGTGTCCAAACTAGGGAAACACATGGATAAATACTAATGTGAGTAGAAAGGACCAGAAGCTCTTAGTGTTCTTTATATATTCAGAGACCGATGGTCCCAGTCACTCTATGGAAACAATAGAGGGTTATGGTAGATGCTGCTGAATAAGGGGGTGTCACATAATATGCCCTCAATAATAACAGGTTTTGGGGGGACAACACATTCAGTTTTTTTTCTTTTACTCTTGGACCCTTATTTAGTTCAGGAATAGCATGCCTCCATATGTCACCTTTTCTTGAAGGATCTTTGCTTTCTTCTACTACAACATTAATCAAGGATAATCAAAACAACTAAATACTGGCAGATGCAGAGACCAATCAAAGAAATTAATAAAGTAAGCCAATTAAGTGCTGTACACTCAGGAGTCAGGCCTGAGAATTTTTTGTTGATAGATAATTCAATGCTCGCTGAAGTATAATTAGGCTAGAGAACAGGGATGTCACTGAAATACAATTTTCAACGACAAACCACAAGCATCATGCAATAAAGGGCCTGCACCCAACATGAAAGGGATCCACGAATCAAGCAACATAACTATAAAACAAATTATATAAATAAAACATTATTACACTGAAATAGGGAATTACATCTTTAAGAATTAAAGCTTTAAAATAAATGAAAGTTTGCAGATCAACTTTATCACAATCTGCTAAAATATATTTATGCTTTCATTTCATAAGAGAAGGACGCTACATTGGAAACATTACTGGAAAATTCTACACATTAAGATGTGCATTAATAAGATAACAGTATGAATTATTTATGATGATTAACATAATTTTCTCTTGGCAGGAATATAAGGACACTGAAAAAATGCAGATTACTAATCATAATTGCAAATAGAAATAGAAATATACTTAGCTAATAAATCAAGTGAAGATCAAGGGCAATTTTATTTTTTTCTCATACAAACAGAATTAGGCCCAAAATTGATAATACTATTAATATCTCATCTCATAGTGGTACAAACTGAAGTAATCATTAGCTGATGGAAGGTGCATTCTTAGATTAAAATTCTCCAAATACGACACTAACATTACCAAAGGTATTCTAAACCTAATTAACTCTGTTATGAACTGCCCAGTGATACCCAACATTTTGACTTGTATAGTGACTATTAAACATATGGCTTGTTATTTGTGTAATTGGTTATTTAAAAAGAACACTCTCAGGTCTTTGTTGATGAGAATTTCTGCATAAGCAAGTCACAAGTGCCTCATTCAGACAAATGTGCAGGTTAAATCTTTTTTTTTTTTTCCGACGTGTCAACTAGTCTGTTCTTCCTTAGACAAACATTGTCAGCATGTGTTATTTCCAGCCCTTCCCATATCATACTAGGTAATGTACATAGCATTATAGGAGAATAGTGGGCAGCTATTGTTTTAATTATTTTTTTTTATTTTATTTTAATTATTTGCAAAGCAGGTAAGCTCACTGGACTCAAATGTACATTTTCAGGGACAGCCCAAGTACTGTTTGGTCTTAACTATTACTGTGCCCCTGTTCTGACAAAACATGATTGCATGGTGCAGTGTGGATCCAGCAAAGTTTTTGCTCCATTCTTCACTGCTTGGTAGCACTGTCAGGGACATTTTTGGGACTGTGTACTGTTTTTACTTTGACAGTTCCTAAGCTTTGTGTTGTTTCTCCATGGTGGTCCACTCAGATATGGGATTCAATGATCATCATATCTGAGAGGCTTCTCTATTACATATTCCATTCAAACAGTCAAAGGCATGGCATGCATCCATCTCCATTTTTACAACAGCCAGCTAGGCAGCACCCATCCTGTGGGCCTCCTGCTTCCTTCTTCCCGTAGGGAGATAGTCATACACTGTACAACACCAAACTCTCTATAAAGTAATACACAGAACAAATATAAAATGTAACTCATAAAACGTAAAAAATAAAAAAATAAAAAATAAAAAATAAAAAATCCAGGCCATGAATACTGGTGATAAAATCATTTATAAATCCACAGAAACACAGAGATGAGCGTTTTCGTCTGATAACAAGACTTCCTCAGATGTCTTTGAGGAAGTCTTGTTATCAGATGAAAGTGCTCATCTCTGTGTTTCTGTGGATTTATAAATTATTTTAAACCAGTATTTATGGCCTGGATTCTCTATAAAGTAACCAGATCAGTAATGCACATGAATTCCCATCCAGTATTCAGTGCATCATTGGGATGCATTATCCCTGGACATATACTGCTAGACATACATTGCTCTTTATAGATCACATGTCGAAAGGCACAACTGCTAAGGTGGCACATTTGTACCTGGTATACACTGTGAACCGCATCAATGAAATAGGACTCCCTTTTTTCGCATAACAAGCACTTTTATGTATCAGATTATACAGCAACTAAATATGTAATAGCCATGTCACTCATAGTCTTATCTTATATGTTATAGCCATGTCACTCATAGTCTTATCCTATATGTTATAGCCATGTCACTCATAGTCTTATCCTATATGTTATAGCCATGACACTCATAGTCTAACCCTACATGTTATAGCCATGTCACTCATAGTCTTATCCTATATGTTATAGACATGTCACTCATAGTCTTATCCTACATGTTATAGCCATGTCACGCATAGTCTTGTCCTACATGTTATAGCCATGTCACTCATAGTCTTATCCTACATGTTATAGCCATGTCACTCATAGTCTTATCCTATATGTTATAAACATGTCACTCATAGTCTTATCCTATATGGTATATCCATGTCACTCATAGTCTTATCCTACATGCTATAGCCATGTCACTCCTAGTCTTATCCTACATGTTATAGCCATGTCACTCATGGTCTTATCCTACATGTTATAGCCATGTCACACATAGTCTTATTCTACATGTTATAGCCATGTCACTCATAGTCTTATCCTATATGTTATAGCCATGTTACTCATAGTCTTATCCTATATGTTATAGCCATGTCACTCATAATCTTATCCTGCATGTTACAGCCATGTCACTCATAGTCTTATCCTACATGTTATATCCATGTCACTCATAGTCTTATCCTACATGTTATATCCATGTCACTCATAGTCTTAGCCTATATGTTATAGCCATGTCACTCATAGTCTTATCCTATATGTTATAGCCATGTCACTCATATTCTTATCCTATCTGTTATAGCCATGTCACTCATAGTCCTATCCTATATGTTATAGCCATGTCACTCATAGTCTTATCCTACATGTTATATCCATGTCACTCATAGTCTTATCCTACATGTTATAGCCATGTCACTCATAGTCTTATCCTATATGTTATAGCCTTGTCACTTATTGTCTTATCCTGCATGTTATAGCCATGTCACTCATAGTCTTATCCTGCATGTTATAGCCATGTCACTCATAGTCTTATCCTACATGTTATATCCATGTCACTCATAGTCTTATCCTACATGTTATAGACATGTCACTCATAGTCTTATCCTATATGTTATAGCCATGTCACTCCTAGTCTTATCCTGCATGTTATAGCCATGTCACTCATAGTCTTATCCTATATGTTATATCCATGTCACTCATAGTCTTATCCTACATGTTATAGCCATGTCACTCATAGTCTTATCCTACATGTTATAGCCATGTCACTCATAGTCTTATCCTATATGTTATAGCCATGTCACTCATAGTCTTATCCTATATGTTATAGCCATGTCACTCATAGTCTTATCCTACATGTTATAGCCATGTCACTCATAGTCTTATCCTACATGTTATAGCCATGTCACTCATAGTCTTATCCTACATGTTATATCCATGTCACTCATAGTCTTATCCTACATGTTATAGCCATGTCACTCATAGTCTTATCCTACATGTTATAGCCATGTCACTCATAGTCTTATCCTACATGTTATAGCCATGTCACTCATAGTCTTATCCTACATGTTATATCCATGTCACTCATAGTCTTATCCTACATGTTATAGCCATGTCACTCATAGTCTTATCCTACATGTTATAGCCATGTCACTCATAGTCTTATCCTACATGATATAGCCATGTCACTGATAGTCTTATCCTACATGTTATAGCCATGTCACTCATAGTCTTAGCCTACATGTTATAGCCATGTCACTCGTAGTCTTATCCTACATGTTATAGCCATGTCACTCATAGTCTTATCCTACATGTTATAGCCATGTCACTCATAGTCTTATCCTACATGTTATAGCCATGTCACTCATAGTCTTATCCTACATGTTATAGCCATGTCACTCATAGTCTTATCCTACATGTTATAGCCATGTCACTCATAGTCTTATCCTACATGTTATAGTCATGTCACTCATAGTCTTATCCTACATGTTATAGCCACGTCACTCATAGTCTTATCCTACATGTTATATCCATGTCACTCATAGTCTTATCCTACATGTTATAGCCACGTCACTCATAGTCTTATCCTACATGTTATAGCCATGTCACTCATAGTCTTATCCTACATGTTATAGCCATGTCACTCATAGTCTTATCCTACATGTTATAGCCATGTCACTCATAGTCTTATCCTACATGTTATAGCCATGTCACTCATAGTCTTATCCTACATGTTATAGCCATGTCACTCATAGTCTTATCCTACATGTTATAGCCATGTCACTCGTAGTTTTATCCTACATGTTATAGGCATGTCACTCATAGTCTTATCCTACATGTTATAGCCATGTCACTCGTAGTCTTATCCTACATGTTATATCCATGTCACTCATAGTCTTATCCTACATGTTATAGCCATGTCACTCATAGTCTTATCCTACATGGTATATCCATGTCACTCATAGTCTTATCCTACATGTTATATCCATGTCACACATAGTCTTATCCTACATGATATAGCCATGTCACTGATAGTCTTATCCTACATGTTATAGCCATGTCACTCATAGTCTTATCCTACATGTTATAGCCACGTCACTCATAGTCTTATCCTACATGTTATAGCCATGTCACTCATAGTCTTATCCTACATGTTATAGCCATGTCACTCATAGTCTTATCCTACATGTTATAGCCATGTCACTCGTAGTCTTATCCTACATGTTATATCCATGTCACTCATAGTCTTATCCTACATGTTATAGCCATGTCACTCATAGTCTTATCCTACATGTTATAGCCATGTCACTCATAGTCTTATCCTATATGCTATAGCCATGTCACTCATAGTCTTATCCTATATATGTTATAGCCATGTCACTCATAGTCTTATCCTATATGTTATAGCCATGTCACTCATAGTCTTATCCTACATGTTATAGCCATGTCACTCATAGTCTTATCCTATATGTTATAGCCATGTCACTCATAGTCTTATCCTACATGTTATAGCCATGTCACTCATAGTCTTATCCTACATGTTATAGCCATGTCACTCATAGTCTTATCCTACATGTTATAGCCATGTCACTCATAGTCTTATCCTACATGTTATAGCCATGTCACTCATAGTCTTATCCTACATGTTATATCCATGTCACTCATAGTCTTATCCTACATGTTATAGCCATGTCACTCATAGTCTTATCCTACATGTTATAGCCATGTCACTCATAGTCTTATCCTACATGTTATAGCCATGTCACTCATAGTCTTATCCTACATGTTATAGCCATGTCACTCATAGTCTTATCCTACATGTTATATCCATGTCACTCATAGTCTTATCCTACATGTTATAGCCATGTCACTCATAGTCTTATCCTACATGTTATAGCCATGTCACTCATAGTCTTATCCTACATGTTATAGCCATGTCACTCATAGTCTTATCCTACATGTTATAGCCATGTCACTCATAGTCTTATCCTACATGTTATAGCCATGTCACTCATAGTCTTATCCTACATGTTATAGCCATGTCACTCATAGTCTTATCCTACATGTTATATCCATGTCACTCATAGTCTTATCCTACATGTTATAGCCATGTCACTCATAGTCTTATCCTATATGTTATAGCCATGTCACTCATAGTCTTATCCTACATGTTATAGCCATGTCACTCATAGTCTTATCCTACATGTTATAGCCATGTCACTCATAGTCTTATCCTACATGTTATAGCCATGTCACTCATAGTCTTATCCTACATGTTATAGCCATGTCACTCATAGTCTTATCCTAAACGTTTTAGCCATGTCACTTGTAGTCTTATAGCCATGTCACTCATATTCTTATCCTACATGTTATAGCCATGTCACTCATAGTCTTAGCCTACATGTTATAGTCATGTCACTCATAGTCTTATCCTACATGTTATAGCCATGTCACTCATAGTCTTATCCTATATGTTATAGCCATGTCACTCATAGTCTTATCCTACATGTTATAGCCATGTCACTCATAGTCTTATCCTACATGTTATAGTCATGTCACTCATAGTCTTATCCTAAATGTTATAGCCATGTCACTCATAGTCTTATCCTACATGTTATAGCCATGTCACTCATAGTCTTATCCTACATGTTATAGCCATGTCACTCATAGTCTTATCCTACATGTTATAGCCATGTCACTCATAGTCTTATCCTACATGTTATAGCCATGTCACTCATAGTCTTATCCTACATGTTATATCCATGTCACTCATAGTCTTATCCTACATGTTATAGCCATGTCACTCATAGTCTTATCCTACATGTTATAGCCATGTCACTCATAGTCTTATCCTGCATGTTATAGCCATGTCACTCATAGTCTTATCCTACATGTTATAGCCATGTCACTCATTATCTTATCCTACATGTTATAGCCATGTCACTCATAGTCTTATCCTACATGTTATAGCCATGTCACTCATAGTCTTATCCTACATGTTATATCCATGTCACTCATAGTCTTATCCTACATGTTATAGCCATGTCACTCATAGTCTTATCCTACATGTTATAGCCATGTCACTCATAGTCTTATCCTACATGTTATAGCCATGTCACTCATAGTCTTATCCTATATGTTATAGCCATGTCACTCATAGTCTTATCCTACATGTTATAGCCATGTCACTCATAGTCTTATCCTACATGTTATAGCCATGTCACTCATAGTCTTATCCTACATGTTATAGCCATGTCACTCATAGTCTTATCCTACATGTTATAGCCATGTCACTCATAGTCTTATCCTACATGTTATAGCCATGTCACACATAGTCTTATCCTACATGATATAGCCATGTCACTGATAGTCTTATCCTACATGTTATAGCCATGTCACTCATAGTCTTAGCCTACATGTTATAGCCATGTCACTCGTAGTCTTATCCTACATGTTATAGCCATGTCACTCATAGTCTTATCCTACATGTTATAGCCATGTCACTCATAGTCTTATCCTACATGTTATAGCCATGTCACTCATAGTCTTATCCTATATGTTATAGCCATGTCACTCATAGTCTTATCCTACATGTTATAGCCATGTCACTCATAGTCTTATCCTACATGTTATAGCCATGTCACTCATAGTCTTATCCTATATGTTATAGCCATGTCACTCATAGTCTTATCCTACATGTTATAGCCATGTCACTCATAGTCTTATCCTACATGTTATAGCCATGTCACTCATAGTCTTATCCTACATGTTATATCCATGTCACTCATAGTCTTATCCTACATGTTATAGCCATGTCACTCATAGTCTTATCCTACATGTTATATCCATGTCACTCATAGTCTTATCCTACATGTTATAGCCATGTCACTCATAGTCTTATCCTATATGTTATAGCCATGTCACTCATAGTCTTATCCTACATGTTATAGCCATGTCACTCATAGTCTTATCCTACATGTTATAGCCATGTCACTCATAGTCTTATCCTACATGTTATATCCATGTCACTCATAGTCTTATCCTACATGTTATAGCCATGTCACTCATAGTCTTATCCTATATGTTATAGCCATGTCACTCATAGTCTTATCCTACATGTTATAGCCATGTCACTCATAGTCTTATCCTACATGTTATATAGCCATGTCACTCATAGTCTTATCCTACATGTTATAGCCACGTCACTCATAGTCTTATCCTACATGTTATAGCCATGTCACTCATAGTCTTATCCTACATGTTATAGCCATGTCACTCATAGTCTTATCCTACATGTTATAGCCATGTCACTCATAGTCTTATCCTACATGTTATAGCCATGTCACTCATAGTCTTATCCTATATGTTATAGCCATGTCACTCATAGTCTTATCCTACATGTTATAGCCATGTCACTCATAGTCTTATCCTATATGTTATAGCCATGTCACTCATAGTCTTATCCTACATGTTATAGCCATGTCACTCATAGTCTTATCCTACATGTTATAGCCATGTCACTCATAGTCTTATCCTACATGTTATAGCCATGTCACTCATAGTCTTATCCTACATGTTATAGCCACGTCACTCATAGTCTTATCCTACATGTTATAGCCATGTCACTCATAGTCTTATCCTACATGTTATAGCCATGTCACTCATAGTCTTATCCTACATGTTATAGCCATGTCACTCATAGTCTTATCCTACATGTTATAGCCATGTCACTCATAGTCTTATCCTACATGTTATAGCCATGTCACTCATAGTCTTATCCTACATGTTATAGCCATGTCACTCATAGTCTTATCCTACATGTTATAGCCATGTCACTCATAGTCTTATCCTACATGTTATAGCCATGTCACTCATAGTCTTATCCTACATGTTATAGCCATGTCACTCATAGTCTTATCCTACATGTTATAGCCATGTCACTCATAGTCTTATCCTATATGTTATAGCCATGTCACTCATAGTCTTATCCTACATGTTATAGCCATGTCACTCATAGTCTTATCCTACATGTTATAGCCATGTCACTCATAGTCTTATCCTACATGTTATAGCCATGTCACTCATAGTCTTATCCTATATGTTATAGCCATGTCACTCATAGTCTTATCCTACATGTTATAGCCATGTCACTCATAGTCTTATCCTACATGTTATATCCATGTCACTCATAGTCTTATCCTACATGTTATAGCCATGTCACTCGTAGTCTTATCCTATATGTTATAGCCATGTCACTCATAGTCTTATCCTACATGTTATAGCCATGTCACTCATAGTCTTATCCTAAATGTTATAGCCATGTCACTCATAGTCTTATCCTACATGTTATAGCCATGTCACTCATAGTCTTATCCTACATGTTATAGCCATGTCACTCATAGTCTTATCCTACATGCTATAGCCATGTCACTCATAGTCTTATCCTATATGTTATAGCCATGTCACTCATAGTCTTATCCTACATGTTATAGCCATGTCACTCATAGTCTTATCCTACATGTTATAGCCATGTCACTCATATTCTTATCCTACATGCTATAGCCACGTCACTCATAGTCTTAGCCTACATGTTATAGTCATGTCACTCATAGTCTTATCCTACATGTTATAGCCACGTCACTCATAGTCTTATCCTACATGTTATAGCCATGTCACTCATAGTCTTATCCTACATGTTATAGCCATGTCAACCATAGTCTTATCCTACATGTTATAGCCATGTCACTCATAGTCTTATCCTACATGTTATAGCCATGTCACTCATAGTCTTATCCTACATGTTATAGCCATGTCACTCATAGTCTTATCCTACATGTTATAGCCATGTCACTCATAGTCTTATCCTACATGTTATAGCCATGTCACTCATAGTCTTATCCTACATGTTATAGCCATGTCACTCATAGTCTTATCCTACATGTTATAGCCATGTCACTCATAGTCTTATCCTATATGTTATAGCCATGTCACTCATAGTCTTATCCTACATGTTATAGCCATGTCACTCATAGTCTTATCCTACATGTTATAGCCATGTCACTCATAGTCTTATCCTACATGTTATAGCCATGTCACTCATAGTCTTATCCTATATGTTATAGCCATGTCACTCATAGTCTTATCCTATATGTTATAGCCATGTCACTCATAGTCTTATCCTACATGTTATAGCCATGTCACTCATAGTCTTATCCTACATGTTATAGCCATGTCACTCATAGTCTTATCCTACATGTTATGTTATAGCCATGTCACTCATAGTCTTATCCTACATGCTATAGCCATGTCACTCATAGTCTTATCCTACATGTTATAGCCATGTCACTCATAGTCTTATCCTACATGTTATAGCCATGTCACTCATAGTCTTATCCTACATGTTATAGCCATGTCACTCATAGTCTTATCCTATATGTTATAGCCATGTCACTCATAGTCTTATCCTACATGTTATAGCCATGTCACTCATAGTCTTATCCTACATGTTATAGCCATGTCACTCATAGTCTTATCCTACATGTTATAGCCATGTCACTCATAGTCTTATCCTACATGTTATAGCCATGTCACTCATAGTCTTATCCTACATGTTATAGCCATGTCACTCATAGTCTTATCCTACATGTTATAGCCATGTCACTCATAGTCTTATCCTACATGTTATAGCCATGTCACTCATAGTCTTATCCTACATGTTATAGCCATGTCACTCATAGTCTTAGCCTACATGTTATAGTCATGTCACTCATAGTCTTATCCTACATGTTATAGCCACGTCACTCATAGTCTTATCCTACATGTTATATCCATGTCACTCATAGTCTTATCCTACATGTTATAGCCATGTCACTCATAGTCTTATCCTACATGTTATAGCCATGTCACTCATAGTCTTATCCTACATGTTATAGCCATGTCACTCATAGTCTTATCCTACATGTTATAGCTATGTCACTCATAGTCTTATCCTACATGTTATAGCCACGTCACTCATAGTCTTATCCTACATGTTATAGCCATGTCACTCATAGTCTTATCCTACATGTTATAGCCATGTCACTCATAGTCTTATCCTACATGTTATAGCCATGTCACTCATAGTCTTATCCTACATGTTATAGCCATGTCACTCATAGTCTTATCCTACATGTTATAGCCATGTCACTCATAGTCTTATCCTACATGTTATAGCCATGTCACTCATAGTCTTATCCTACATGTTATATCCATGTCACTCATAGTCTTATCCTACATGTTATAGCCATGTCACTCATAGTCTTATCCTACATGTTATAGCCATGTCACTCGTAGTTTTATCCTATATGTTATAGCCATGTCACTCATAGTCTTATCCTACATGTTATAGCCATGTCACTCATAGTCTTATCCTACATGTTATAGCCATGTCACTCATAGTCTTATCCTACATGTTATAGCCATGTCACTCATAGTCTTATCCTACATGTTATAGCCACGTCACTCATAGTCTTTTCCTACATGTTATAGCCATGTCACTCATAGTCTTATCCTACATGTTATAGCCATGTCACTCATAGTCTTATCCTACATGTTATAGCCATGTCACTCATAGTCTTATCCTATATGTTATAGCCATGTCACTCATAGTGTTATCCTACATGTTATAGCTATGTCACTCATAGTCTTATCCTACATGTTATAGCCATGTCACTCATAGTCTTATCCTACATGTTATAGCCATGTCACTCATAGTCTTATCCTACATGTTATAGCCATGTCACTCATAGTCTTATCCTACATGTTATAGCCATGTCACTCATAGTCTTATCCTACATGTTATAGCCATGTCACTCATAGTCTTATCCTACATGTTATAGCCATGTCACT
Source organism: Protopterus annectens (assembly GCF_019279795.1). Lineage (NCBI taxonomy): Eukaryota > Metazoa > Chordata > Ceratodontiformes > Protopteridae > Protopterus > Protopterus annectens. The sequence continues at coordinate 1,867,286,486 of NC_056731.1, read as the reverse complement.
CATAGTCTTATCCTACATGTTATAGCCATGTCACTCATAGTCTTATCCTACATGTTATAGCCATGTCACTCATAGTCTTATCCTATATGTTATAGCCATGTCACTCATAGTCTTATCCTACATGTTATAGCCATGTCACTCATAGTCTTATCCTACATGTTATAGCCATGTCACTCATAGTCTTATCCTATATGTTATAGCCATGTCACTCATAGTCTTATCCTACATGTTATAGCCATGTCACTCATAGTCTTATCCTACATGTTATAGCCATGTCACTCATAGTCTTATCCTACATGTTATAGCCATGTCACTCATAGTCTTATCCTACATGTTATAGCCATGTCACTCATAGTCTTATCCTACATGTTATAGCCATGTCACTCATAGGCTTATCCTACATGTTATAGCCATGTCACTCATAGTCTTATCCTACATGTTATAGCCATGTCACTCATAGTCTAATCCTACATGTTATAGTCATGTCACTCATAGTCTTATCCTAAATGTTATAGCCATGTCACTCATAGTCTTATCCTACATGTTATAGCCATGTCACTCATAGTCTTATCCTACATGTTATAGCCATGTCACTCATAGTCTTATCCTACATGTTATAGCCATGTCACTCATAGTCTTATCCTACATGTTATAGCCATGTCACTCATAGTCTTATCCTACATGTTATAGCCATGTCACTCATAGTCTTATCCTACATGTTATAGCCATGTCACTCATAGTCTTATCCTACATGTTATAGCCATGTCACTCATAGTCTTATCCTACATGTTATAGCCATGTCACTCATAGTCTTATCCTACATGTTATAGCCATGTCACTCATAGTCTTATCCTACATGTTATAGCCATGTCACTCATAGTCTTATCCTACATGTTATAGCCATGTCACTCATAGTCTTATCCTATATGTTATAGCCATGTCACTCATAGTCTTATCCTACATGTTATAGCCATGTCACTCATAGTCTTATCCTACATGTTATAGCCATGTCACTCATAGTCTTATCCTACATGTTATATCCATGTCACTCATAGTCTTATCCTACATGTTATAGCCATGTCACTCATAGTCTTATCCTACATGTTATAGCCATGTCACTCATAGTCTTATCCTACATGTTATAGCCATGTCACTCATAGTCTTATCCTACATGTTATATCCATGTCACTCATAGTCTTATCCTACATGTTATAGCCATGTCACTCATAGTCTTATCCTACATGTTATAGCCATGTCACTCATAGCCTTAGCCTACATGTTATAGCCATGTCACTCGTAGTCTTACCCTACATGTTATATCCATGTCACTCATAGTCTTATCCTACATGTTATATCCATGTCACTCATAGTCTTATCCTACATGTTATAGCCATGTCACTCATAGTCTTATCCTACATGTTATAGCCATGTCACTCATAGTCTTATCCTACATGTTATAGCCATGTCACTCATAGTCTTATCCTACATGATATAGCCATGTCACTCATAGTCTTATCCTACATGTTATAGCCATGTCACTCATAGTCTTATCCTACATGTTATAGCCATGTCACTCATAGTCTTATCCTACATGTTATAGCCATGTCACTCATAGTCTTATCCTACATGTTATAGCCATGTCACTCATAGTCTTATCCTACATGTTATATCCATGTCACTCATAGTCTTATCCTACATGTTATAGCCATGTCACTCATAGTCTTATCCTACATGTTATAGCCATGTCACTCATAGTCTTATCCTATATGTTATAGCCATGTCACTCATAGTCTTATCCTACATGTTATAGCCATGTCACTCATAGTCTTATCCTACATGTTATAGCCATGTCACTCATAGTCTTATCCTACATGTTATAGCCATGTCACTCATAGTCTTATCCTACATGTTATAGCCATGTCACTCATAGTCTTATCCTACATGTTATAGCCATGTCACTCGTAGTCTTATCCTACATGTTATAGCCATGTCACTCATAGTCTTATCCTACATGTTATAGCCATGTCACTCATAGTCTTATCCTACATGTTATAGCTATATCACTCACAGTCTTATCCTACATGTTATAGCCATGTCACTCATAGTCTTATCCTACATGTTATAGCCATGTCACTCATAGTCTTATCCTATATGTTATAGCCATGTCACTCATAGTCTTATCCTACATGTTATAGCCATGTCACTCATAGTCTTATCCTACATGTTATAGCCATGTCACTCATAGTCTTATCCTACATGTTATAGCCATGTCACTCATAGTCTTATCCTACATGTTATAGCCATGTCACTCATAGTCTTATCCTACATGTTATAGCCATGTCACTCATAGTCTTATCCTACATGTTATAGCCACGTCACTCATAGTCTTATCCTACATGTTATAGCCATGTCACTCATAGTCTTATCCTACATGTTATAGCCATGTCACTCATAGTCTTATCCTACATGTTATAGCCATGTCACTCATAGTCTTATCCTATATGTTATAGCCATGTCACTCATAGTCTTATCCTACATGTTATAGCCATGTCACTCATAGTCTTATCCTACATGTTATAGCCATGTCACTCATAGTCTTATCCTACATGTTATAGCCATGTCACTCATAGTCTTATCCTATATGTTATAGCCATGTCACTCATAGTCTTATCCTACATGTTATAGCCATGTCACTCATAGTCTTATCCTACATGTTATAGCCATGTCACTCATAGTCTTATCCTACATGTTATATCCATGTCACTCATAGTCTTATCCTACATGTTATAGCCATGTCACTCATAGTCTTATCCTACATGTTATAGCCATGTCACTCATAGTCTTATCCTACATGTTATAGCCATGTCACTCATAGTCTTATCCTACATGTTATATCCATGTCACTCATAGTCTTATCCTACATGTTATAGCCATGTCACTCATAGTCTTATCCTATATGTTATAGCCATGTCACTCATAGTCTTATCCTACATGCTATAGCCATGTCACTCATAGTCTTATCCTACATGCTATAGCCATGTCACTCATAGTCTTATCCTACATGTTATAGCCATGTCACTCATAGTCTTATCCTATATGTTATAGCCATTTCACTCATAGTCTTATCCTACATGTTATAGCCACGCCACTCATAGTCTTATCCTACATGTTATATCCATGTCACTCATAGTCTTATCCTACATGTTATAGCCATGACACTCGTAGTCTTATCCTATATGTTATAGCCATGTCACTCATAGTCTTATCCTATATGTTATAGCCATGTCACTCGTAGTCTTATCCTACATGTTATAGCTATGTCACTCATAGTCTTATCCTACATGTTATAGCCACGTCACTCATAGTCTTATCCTACATGTTATATCCATGTCACTCGTAGTCTTATCCTACTTGTTATAGCCATGTCACTCATAGTCTTATCCTACATGTTATAGCCATGTCACTCATAGTCTTATCCTATATGTTATAGCCATGTCACTCATAGTCTTATCCTACATGTTATAGCCATGTCACTCATAGTCTTATCCTACATGTTATATCCATGTCACTCATAGTCTTATCCTACATGTTATATCCATGTCACTCATAGTCTTATCCTATATGTTATATCCATGTCACTCATAGTCTTATCCTACATGTTATAGCCATGTCACTCATAGTCTTATCCTACATGTTATAGCCATGTCACTCATAGTCTTATCCTACATGTTATAGCCATGTCACTCATAGTCTTTTTCTATATGTTATAACCATGTCACTCATAGTCTTATCCTACATGTTATAGCCACATCACTCATAGTCTTATCCTACATGTTATAGCCATGTCACTCATAGTCTTATCCTACATGTTATATCCATATCACTCATAGTCTTATCCTACATGTTATAGCCATGTCACTCATTTTCTTATCCTATATGTTATAGCCATGTCACTCATAGTCTTATCCTGCATGCTATAGCCATGTCACTCATAGTCTTATCCTACATGCTAAAGCCATGTCACTCATAGTCTTATCCTACATGTTATAGCCATGTCACTCATAGTCTTATCCTATATGTTATATCCATGTCACTCATAGTCTTATCCTACATGCTATAGCCATGTCACTCATAGTCCTATCCTACATGTTATAGCCATATTACTCATAGTCTTATCCTATATGTTATAGCCATGTCACTCATAGTCTTATCCTACATGCTCTATCCATGTCACTCATAGTCTTATCCTACATGTTATATCCATGTCACTCGTAGTCTTATCCTACATGTTATAGCCATGTCACTCATAGTCTTATCCTACATGTTATAGCCATGTCACTCATAGTCTTATCCTCTGACAAAGTGCCCCATCTTTTTTTTTTCAGTAACACTTTTTGACATTCCATATTTTCAGATTACCTTTGGGTACTAAGAATTTAACTGATTATTTTACAGTTACATAAGCATGTCTGTGTGATAGGTCATTTGAATATATCTGTTTGCTATACTTTGTAGTAATCTGTTTAGGTGTGAATCATGTATTTTATGTGTTACTCCATAACCACAGCATTTTTGGGAAAGTATAACACTTTTTTATTTTATGAAATCTCTCTTGAATGACATATTATTGTTATTATTATTATTATTATTATTATTATTATTATTATTATTAGTATTATTATTATCATCATCATCATCATCATTATTATTATTATTATTATTATTATTATTATCATCATCATCATCATTATTATCATTATTTCAGTGATCACTCTTTCTCCAAAGGGAGGTAAACTAAATTGGTAATAATAAAAGAAAGAGGGACGGGTAGTGTAAGCCCCCCACAGAGGAATGTTTTTGGACTGTAGTGCAAGAAACATTTGCAGAAAACTATTTTATGAGTGAGCGTGTATTTCAATATTATTTGTACTCAAGCGTATAGCTTTATGCAAACATTACTGCCCATTTGAGTTTACTGCAACTGAGTTTAGATTCCAGATTTTTATAGCTCATACATAAAACGGTAATCCTAAAGAATTACATCAATAGGCTAATTTTTATTTTGATGGAGTGAACAAATACATAATTAATTATGTGCAAATCATAGTGATCAATCCGGAAATGCTGCTACTTCTTAAATGTACATACACAATAGAGGTTTGTCCTGAGTTCCTGGAAGTTTAGAAGAGAATATTAACTCAATAAATTACTGATGAATTTGATCCCATATTCGTAAGTTTGATGCTATCAGTCTCCATTTACCTACTGTGTGATCCTGATCAAGTCACCGAACCAGACTTAATCAGTTGGATCTGAAAAGAGGAAGCTCTAAATAGTTGTTTTATTTTATTAACAAATACATGAAAAAAATATTGAGTGCTGTACCTGAAGCAGCACAATTAATGGACATGTAAGCCCGCTGTACTCATATTCATTTTGTGTGTGTGTGTGTGTGTGTGTGTGTGTGTGTGTGTGTGTGTGTGTGTGTGTGTGTGTGTGTGTGTGTGTGTGTGTGTGTGTATGTGTGTGTGTGTGTGTTGTGTGTGTGCCTGCTTGCATGTGTGTACCTGGGTGTTTATCTGATTAACACATTGAAAAATAAATGGTTATGAGCACTATACCCCAAATTCAGCAAATACTATACAAATATAACCCTACCCTACACTTATTTCATTGTGTGTGTGTGTGTGTGTGTGTGTGTGTGTGTGTGTGTGTGTGTGTGTGTGTGTGTGTGTGTGTGTGTGTGTGTGTGTGTCTGTGTGTGTAAATCTTTTAATTTGTTTTTATGCTGCAGGTTTGGTCTATTTTTGTTTAAGATTTTAAAGCAAAAGGTTTATTAATCCTTAGGAAAGATTTCAGTAGACTTTTCCTTTCCTAGGGATATTTGGGAGGATATATTCCTGTGCTTCTTTATCATTTTTCTCTTGCCTTGCAGCTATCTTGCCACTTCTTTCTCCACTGACCCAGCCATTCCCAACCTTCTTACAAGCCTCCTTAGTCACTTGAGGGATGGGTTAACAGTTAGGAGACTTAATTGTCATTTAGCCAGAATAGTGAGTCTTTGCTTTTATGGCTTAATCTCTTTCCTGGCAATTGAGATGTTCACCCTGCCATGCCTTCCTTATAATGCATGCATGCTTCCACAAATGTCCACTGATGGCTAATGAGAATGTATCTTTGCTGAGCCAAGTTCGCATCCTGCATGAGACATACCCTTTCTCATGTGAATGTTGTCACTGTAGTGGTCCACACTACTGCCCTTTTCCCAAGAAAGATAATCCAACTTCTGCAGTTCAGTCACACCCTCCCCTGTCATCTCCTTCAGTGCCTGGGTCACTGGGCAGTCACTCATTGCCTGGGTGTTAGTCACAGCTTTATAACCCTGCACCATGTAGATAGCCATATGTTTCTCTGATTTATGAATTTTTATGGTAGCTCTTTTAAGAGGTGAGTTTGCGATTGTGGGCCTGAGTAGAATAAGTTCATAAGTTGTACTACAGCGTTCTGACTCTAAAGACCTTCAAGAAACACTGAGTCCTTGAAGAACGGCCTGAGCAATGGGTTATCCACACTCCCAAAAGGCTACACAGCTTAAGAACCCAAAGCAATGAATATGTACAAGCCCAAAAACAAACATTCAAACACCAAAAAAAGTAAAACATTCAAGCAGAAACAAACCACAAATAACATGGTCCAAAGTCTTTATTAATCCATTCCATAGTTCAGGAACAAGACCTTGCTTTTTAGTGGTGCAAATTTAATTTGTAATGCTTGCGAGATAGTAAGGTATTAAAGGTAATCTGTAGGTTGGTATATAGGAGATAAAGGTGCCTGGAACAAATCACTCAATAACAACTGTAAAGGTACTAAACCAGACTGACAATTGCATTTTACCGCAGGGACTTTTTTCAACGATACCGTACCTCATTGCTTCTTAAAAGAGAATACCAATCAATCATGAAGAGTTTCTTTGCATCCTAAAAATGTATACTCATTTTTACAGGATACTTCCTTTTACTCCTGAGATGAGTATACTTGTCAGAATTTCAAAAGTCCGATTTATTTAGTCTTGATCCAGGGGCATACCTAAAGCTAAGGCAGCACGGTGACATCTAGAAACTGACATGATCTGATAAGTATGCAAAGTGAATTGGTCAGCATGGAACGGACAGAGCTGAAATTATTATCTAGTCTGTACAAAAAGTTTAAAAAATATTACATATTTCCACGTTAGCATGTAAAAATGGAGGGTGGTGTATGTAAGCAGTGGGTGTTAGCAAAAACAAATTAAAACATGATGAGTAATATGAAAACATTCCAACATATCAATGCGTGTTTTATAAAGCAGTTATTAGCTCCATTTTCATAGGTGAATTAATTTCATAAAAGCTGTATGACCTACGGGTGAACAATTGTTTCCTTCTTATATAAAACATTATGGCTCACAATGTTGTCACTAATAGTTGACACTTAAAGCAGTATGGTTTTGTAGATTAATATTGTTCTGAAATATTGTGAAAATATTATATGCATAATCTACATAGATTATGCAATATCAAAAAACAGCAGCATGTTACCCCTCTTGGCATAAATTTTTAAAAGTATCTCAAACAGCTGATCAATTCTTTCTACTACATTGGTTCTATCTTTGCCCACTTAGCATAAATATAGCTCTTTGTTTAATCATAATACTCGTAATTCATGACAAATAAAATAACATTGTTCTTTCAAAAATGTGTAATAGAAAATTGGCATCTAAAGACAGAACTTTAATACTAACATCAGTGCTTGGCCCACTGCCTATCAGAGGCCATTCATATTTCAATTTGTTTTGTAATTCGCATTGTTTATGAGATACTGCAAATGCTGTCAACTAAGTTTCAGTAGATGATGCTGATAGACGCTATCAGGAAGCAATAAACGAAAAGCAAAATGGCTATACAGGTAAAACCCAGTATATAAAAAAGAGAAGTATATGAGAGAAAACACTATACCGGGTACCACACAATAACGTCTTTATTTAAACAAAGTAAAAAGGAGAGGTGAGTGCTTTCGCAACCTTCATTGCTTCATCAGACAAAGAATTAACTGTTCAACTGCTTGTTTTATATCACTCTCAGTCAAAAAATGTTTTCCAATTTTCCAATTCCAATTGAAAATTTAAAGGCATATATGGAAAACTGGAAAATTTTTTTGACTGAAAGTGATATAAAACAAGCAGTTGAACAGTTAATTCTTTGTCTGATGAAGCAACGAAGGTTGCAAAAGTGCTCACCTCTCCTTTTTATTTTGTTTAAATAAAGACGTTATTGTGTGGTACCCGCTATCAGGAAGCAAGTGTTTTCTTGATTTAGAAGACTTCAGGATGCAAGGGGATTTAATTAACCTCCTATTGCTCAGGAATTAATGGAGTAAAGGCTTTAATTTCTAGGAAATATTTTAAGGCATGCATTAAGTTTTTTTCCAACGATTACCAATATATGATGAATAGTGAAAATGTCCATATTTATCCTAATGGTAGATCATCAGATAAAACCTGGTGGTGCATTCTGTAAACATTTTCTTCTTTATTTACCTGGACTCTTTGCTCCAAGAGTCCAAAAATTAATATGCACGTTTATTTAGCATATCATCAAGAATTTATCTACATCCTTGATATATCATCAACCCTACTAAAAAAAACCTCTAATCCATCATACTCATTTTATTTGCTAAAAACTAAAGTAAAAGTTTATACATGGTGCATGCAACTCACTGTCATGCACCAAACACCCTACACCCAGAAAGAAAAACAGTCTATACTTATAATTTAAAAAAGTAAAACATGGACCATATCTCCAATTTAGTTTAGAGTATAAAAAGTACTTTTATATAGTGCACATATAAAATGGATGCAGCATCCAAAAAAGCTGTTAATCTAAGTAACATTTACACAAACAAAATTCATTCATATTGAAAAGAAAGGTGTTAAAAGAAACTTGAAATAATCGAGCAAATAAATAAATAAATAAAACACTTACTCCAATATGCCAAAGGAGGAATACACTACCTGAATGACAGAATCAGTTCTATGTGAACTAATTAAAAATAAACTAACTAAAAAGTAAAAACTGAAGCTATCAAATCCTTGCGCAACTTCACAATCACTAAAATGCATAAAATTAACTGACTTTGCAATAAATAAATAAATAAATAAAATGTACCTGAGAAGTAGAAAAAAAAACACCCACAATATATTTCTCTTCTAAAAACATACATTCTGAAACCCTGTTCAGCAAAAACATAAAGAGTGAAGTCCATTGAAGCCACTTTGAAATAATAACATAAAAATTACAGAAAAATGGTAACTTATTTAATGCCTAAACTAAGTGTATACTAGGTTTACATGATCTGTATTAAAGAACATCCCTACCACATTATGTGCTTTCTAGTCACTCAGAAAGATTACACAAAGTGTACTTGTAGTCTAAACTTTGTGGTAACTTTTATGAATCCTCTACGATATTTAAGGCTGTAGGAAAATCAGTAGGAAATCTAAAATTTGGAGGAAGAAAGTGTAAGCTATGCTTGTGTTGTCTTTTCAGTTAGGATGGTGTAAACTTAGTGTACACTTAGGTTAGGCATTAATGAATCCCAGGACAGGTCTCCATTTTAAGCAAAATGAGTTCTCTAAACCTACAGTACAAAATATTTTATGCATCACCCACTAAACTCTATCATATTTCATATTTATTCCTTGTATTTGGGATTTGTTTTACCTGCTCAGTAGAAATTATAAAAATGCTCTGTATTACTATGCAATATAATAGTATTCAAAGCACAACTCTGTATTGTGACATAACACAATGTTATTCACACTGTGGACTATTGAGGATACGAAAGAAATTATGTATTGTTACTATAATGCAAAAAGCCCAGAATTTCCAGACACAATATATACAAAATGATAGAGAGAAATCAGAGAAAAGAAAAATATTTCCAAAAAAAAAAAATTGTCAGAAGCTTCAAATAAAAAATTGTATTCATTAATCCAACAGATTTGTGAAAAACAGTATATAAATCAAGAAACTTTGATCTGTTTGGAAAAAGAAGCATCTGAGGAAGTGCACAAATATAAACAACAAAACCTAGAGATTTTTGAAAAGTATAAAAAAGAAATATGGACATGGGAATGAAAGAGAGATTTAATATGGTACAATATTTCTGCAAAGGAAAAAGCCAAATTAATCAATATAAAAAAGACAGCCCCAAAGATATTCGAAGAGAAATACAGGCAAAGACATCCAGATATGGACATTTTCACAATAAAGAACATAATATCACAAAGAGGGAATGTGCAAAAGAAAATTACTAAAGTAGAGTTTATAAAATAGAAGTTGAAGTTATGGAGTACCTGCAAAGTGAAGGATTTGGTGTAGAATGTCTAACACAGGTTACATCACAGCAAGATGGAGCGAGTGCACAAAGTAAGGAGAAGCAGGAAGATCAGGAGACATCTGAAGAAGAAATATGGACATGGGAAAGAAAAAGAGATTTAATATGGTGTAATATTTATGCAAAGCAGAAAGCACGACTAACCAATACAAAAGAGCAGCACCAAAGATATTTGAAGAGAAATACAGGCAAAGGTATCCAGATATGGAAAACTTTACAATACAAAAACTAAGAAGACAAAAATGAAAAGTGGAAAAGGAGATTAGTAATGGAGAAGTTAAAAAAATAGAAACTGAGGTTATGCAGTACCTGCAAAATGAAGGATTCAGCGTAGAAAATCTAATTCAGAATGCACCATAACAGGATAGAGCAACGGATATCCAAATTAAGTGGAAACCAATGGAACAGGAATCAATTGGTCAGGTGCCATATGAAGATATTTTGTTGTTGTCCACAGGAAACCAGTATAAATATTCCCTTGAAGCTGGATAGCAAGGGAAGGAACAGGAAACTGTGGAAACTCTGACACAGTTAATGTTGAGGAGTGATAGGCTAGAGAATTGCCATATGACAGAGCAACAGATGGCACAGAATGAAATTGAGGAAAATATGGCAGATAAAAAATGTGCTCTCAGTTTACAAGAAAACGAGCTAAGAGAAGAGTTGCTTGATTTAATAGAGATAGATAGACATATTAAGACCAGTGAAAGAAATAGACTGCCGAAGGTCAATAGAACCCAAAAATGCAGAACATTGATAAAACAGATGAACACAGTAATTAGGACTGTCCATAGAAATCCATGCAATAATAGAATTAAACAGAATATACTACTGTGCAGCTAAATTAATAACTGATAAAATTCTACTGCAAGAACACAGGGTAGTATGGGAAAGGAAGGGGGAAAATCGATTACCATCATGGAAGTATCTAATAGAGAAAACTATAAGACAAGAAGTGTCACTGTTAGAGGAATATAGAAGAGGGAACAGATCAACAAAAATATTAATAAAAATATATGTAATAAAAGCAATGCACAGTATTAGAGCAGACCAGGATCTATCATGCACTATCGCAAATAACAAGCTAAAAATCATAGCACAGGTGGAAAAACTTAGAAGATACACAGATAAATATAAAGGAAAAGTACAAAATAAGCAATTTATTGATGATCCAAAAAAGGTTTACAGAGAACTGGGAAACAAGGAAAAAGGAATTGAAAGACCACCAAAAAAGTAGAAATAGATACATTTTAGAGAAGTATTAATAAAGATCCTGTGGAACATAACAAAGATGCTAAATATATAGAAGATGTAAAAGAAAGAGTAAGAAGTTTAAATGTACAGGATATGAAATGGGATGAAGTAACAGCCATAGAGATTGAAACAAAGTTAAGAAAAACCTGCAATTGGAAACCCCCAGGCCCAGATGCAGTACCTAACTTCTGGTTAAAAATATTAACATCTTTCCAGAATGATTTAGCTATGAGTAAGAACTATTTATATGCACACCCTGAACAGACGCCAACCTGGCTAACAACAGGAAAAGCAATGCGCCTAATTAAGAGTGAACCTGCAAGATACCCTAAAAACTATAGACCAATAACTTGCCTTCCAACGATGTATAAACTATACACAGGAATTGATCCCGACAGAGTTTATAGTCATTTAGAAGAAAACTCAATTATGGCAGTAGACCAAAAGAGCAATAAAAGAAAGTCATATGGAACAAAGGATCATTTGTTGTTAAATAAAGTCATAGTGGAGAACTGTAAAAAGGGGAAGAATCTAAGTATGGCATCCCGCATTCATGGATAAAAGAGTGCTTAAAATATATATAAGATACACCCTATACTGATCAACTACATTACACTGACCATAAAACAGTTGCAGACCACTTTGCAATTAAGCCATGATTAAGGACAAATTATTATCCCAGAGATAACAATTCAAAGGTGGATATTCCAGGGTGACTCTCTGTCATCGCTGCTATTCTGCTTTGTGCTTAACCCATTAAGCTGTCTACTTAATAGCTTAGGCCATGGCTGTAATCTGGCTCATAGAAAACAACAAAATGTAAAAACTTCTCTTCTCTTTGTCAGTGATTTAAAACTGTATAGCTCATCAGATAAGGAACTAAAAGTGCAACTGCAAGTTGTCAGAACTTTTTTAGATGATATAAGAATGTCATTTGGTCTTGATAAATGTCCAAAAGCAACCTTTAAAGCAGGAAAACTGCAGCACCAGGAAAACATCAGTTTGGGGACAAGAATGTGATATAAAAGAACTTGAGTAAGAGGGAGTGTATAAATACTTGGGATTTTATGAAGGATCAGCAGTAAAACATGAACAAATTTGAATAAAACTTAGTAAGGAATAACTTAGAAGACTTAAATTAATTCTGAAAACAGCATTGACATCTTGGAACAAAATCCAAGCCATAAACAAATTTGCTCTTTCTGTCCTAACTTACAGTTTTGGAGTGATTGACTGGCCCCAAAATGTGTTGGATAGATTAGACAGGTGAACAAAAAAGATTCTTCATGCTCATCAAATGATTTATAAAAATTGGTGCATACCTCCTTGAAATTGATTACATGTATAGATCTGCAATCGTAGGACTCCACACATATCTGCTGACCTCACAAGACCCAAACATAGTGAAAGTTTTGAAACATGAGGAGAATAAATCTAAGATGACTTCTCTGCTTAATCTAGCAGAAGCATATCAGTGTCAAGCAGGAATGGAAATCAAAACAGAAATAGATAACAATCAGGCAGCAACTGAATGTGCCAAAAAAAACAAAAAACAAAAGAAAGAATGTAAAGTAAAGGATCAGAAGAGAAGGCAAGAAATGTGGAAAATGCATAAATATAGTTACAAGTATAGAAAACCTCTGGAAGAACCAAATGTTGATCAGGTAAGGAGAGGTGAATTTAAACCAAGAGATGAAAGGTTAATATTGGCAGCCCAAGATAATGGGCTACATACACACTGTTTTACAAAGTCCACTGAACATGTGGGAGAAACAGACAACTGTAGGTTTTGTAAAACAGAATTAGAAACAGTTGTACATCTTGTTGCTGGTTGTGACATACTAATGGCAGAAGGACTGTATACTGAAAGGCATAATAATGTGGCGAGACTGTTGCATTGAGGATTGTGCAAACAGTATGGTATTGAAGTGGGTGAAAAACACTGTAAACATGAGCCACAAAGCATCATAGAAAATGATGGTTTGCATCACGTGGGATCACCCATTACCAACAGTTCAAAAGATAGATGCTAGAAAACTGGATATGGTGATCTATGAAAAAAAGACAAAAGTAGCATTGCTCATTGAAATCACCACACCCAGTGACTACAGTGTCTTGCGTACAGAGAGACACAAAGTCATAAAATATCAGGATCTGCAGGCAGAAACTAGAGCAATATGGAAGAAAGATACCTATACAGTTCCAATGGTAGTAGGAGCAATGGGTTTTATAAAAAAGAATCTACAATCATGTTACCAATACATATAACCCCATACGAATTGCAGAAGGAGTCATAACTGGGCACACTGCAGCTGCTGTAAAGAGCACTATTGGCTGACATCAAAGACTGAAACAATACTAATTTCATGAACTTCAATCATATTTTAACTTAGGAATGGGGTCCATTCCTGTCATGGTATTAGAAACCTAAAAGACTTGGAGAAATTAAAAAAGAGGGATACTTTGGAGTGTGCATGAGCTTATAATCAAATGCCAACTGACTGAAGCATACCAAGCATACCGGGTAATTAAACTCTAGCATTTAAGATTACAAAGAGCTAAGTAACATTATGTTCCACAGTGATGTCCTGCAGTAAACTGACTTACTATATTGTAAGCTAACTTCAGCTTATGGGGTAACAGAGATGGTAGGTCAGTTTGAGGCAAAAAATATTGAGATGAAAGAAATAAGTATGCATTAGAATTAGATGATCATGTTCATTGGGAGAGGAATGACTATGCTCTATTTTGTTGTTTTCAGGATTCTCATTATGTATACATTTACCATGTAATTGCTTTTCATTTATGAGACCAAGGATATTTGTTGACATTATGTCTTCTGTTGTGGATTTAACCAAATATGCCAAGGTAAGACAATGTTTGTCTGGGACAACTGTCTTGAGATATCATAGCAATGTTAGAATGATGAGGATTTTTGGATCATGTTTGAAAAGAGCATGGTATTGGTCTTAGCTATGTTAAGTGAAATCTCATAGTTTTAAGATAGTACAGGGAATTAAAGCTGCATTGTAGGCTATTACCAAATGGTGAATGTACTATGTGCTAGGGTTATAGACTCATTGCTTTATTGGATCAGTTTTGCTTCGTCTCATTGACAGACCATGTCATTCACATAGATACTTAAAAGGATTGGTCCAAGTACTGAGCACCAAAGGAATCTTAAAGTGACAGGTAGCAACTGAAAGGTGGCACAATTCTATCTGACAAACTAGCATCTTATATCCAGATACCTATTGAATCATTTAGTTACACTCAATGAAGGCTGTAGCTCCTTAGGTTCATGAATAGAATCTCCATCTTTGAAGAGGTATTGCAAGAATGATCCAGTAAACAAGCCATAATGAAGTGGGCCACTGATCATTTTCTTTTGGCTTTTCCTGGTTAGGGGTCAACACAGTAGATCACCTGTCTGCTCATGATTGGCAGTAGAGTTTTTACAGTGTTGAATTGCCAGCCTGGCACTCAACCTTCCACAGAAGGCACACACAGACAAGCACTCACACCTAGGGCCAATTTAGAGTGTCCAATCCACCTACAGCATGTCTTTGGGATGTGGGAGGAAACCGGAGCACCCGAAGGAAACCCAGGAAACAGGGAGGACATGCAGACTCCACACAGAAGGCACTCCAGCCAAGGATCGAACTGGAGAACCTCTTGCTCTGAGGCAGCAACGCTAACCACTACACCACCATGGCTGCCCGAAGTGGATCACTGATATGATCCACAAATTCCATCCAGTTGGTCATTGATATATTCCCCATCATTTAGTAGGATGGTATCAATATCATGGTTAAGGCTGAAACCATGTTGTAAAATTGAGATAAACTTGTAATTGTTTAGATGTTAACAAAGATGTGAATGAATGCATTTTACTGAGTTTTTGATAAGAAAAACATGAAAGCCATGGAAAGAAGATTGCTTAATGCACTGGATAAATATTTTTACATAAGACTACAGTAAAAGCCTTTTTTTCAGATTCTTGGAAGAAGGTACTCCCTGATATACCTTTTAATTAATATGGCACAGATGTTACCTTCAGTTACCTTTCTCAGTTACCTAGTGAAGGAACACTATTAGGGTCCATTCCTCGGTATCTGAGGGACTAAGAATATATATCTAGATATCAAATAACCCTTCCCACTTCCTATTGAAGTGTCATCTTTGCATAAAATACCACCATGTGTTTAGCATTGTGAGCATTTAACTATGATACATATGTAACCATCTGAATGGTCAGTTCTGGACTTTTCTTAGACAACAACCTAACATCTTATGCATACCTGCCAGATGTAACAGTCATTAGATACCACCAACTTCATGCTCTGAAAGAGCTGCTTTCTTTCTTGCACTTGCACAAGTGGACAATAGAAGTGGATCAGAAGACTTTTCTTTTTAGTCAAGTGTCTTTGGTGGATAAGTACCTCATACTTGCCTTATTTTGTGTGCAGTAATTTCTCCCTTTACCAAAACTTAGTCACTATCTTTCTTCAATGACTTTAAGTCTACCTCTACTTTTTTGATCTTATTAAGATATTTTAAAAAACTAATATTCACACAATTATCCACCTACATTGAAAATACTTCCTGATTTCAAGTCATCAATATGTTTTCCCTAAAGCCTGATAAAATCTGTCCAATACAGTTTCACAGATGATATTCTCCTCAGCATGGTCAAGAATAAACTTACTGGATCTACTTTCATAGATCTAACAAAATATTTAATACTGGAGATCACCCAATCCTTCACAAGTCTTTCTCTTAGCTTTTAGGAATTAGCCCAGAGACCCTGAGATAGCTCAGAGACTATTTCCAACAGAATCTTCTTAGACAAATTAGATTCTAACACTTTTACCTCTGAACCACTTTCCAAAGGACTTCTCCAAGGCTGTTTTATCATTTCTGCTATTGTCTGTTTTTATCACCCTTCTCCTGACTTGCCTCATCTGCATATCACCTTTTATGCAGATGATATGGTAATGTACCAAGCTGTTACATCACCAATCTAAATAAAAATAGCACTTCAAAAAAGCAACAGTCTTCTTTCTATTCAGCTACAAAATAGTGACCTATTCCTTAAACTAAAGAAAGCAAAGGCCATTTGCACACAATAAAAACATGCAACTGATCCACTTGACTGGCATGTAGTATACAACAATCAACACTCACCTGAGCTAACTAATTAGTCCAATATCCAGTCATCTGGCTGGACATACAGCTGCATTTCCTGTACTATATCAGTATAGCTAAAGCAATAAATTCCTTTTCTGGGCTAAAATACTTAACATTTCCTCACACCTAAAGGAAGAAGGGCTATTGGTAAAAGAGGTCGTCTAACATAGTTAGAATATGGTTTACCCATTATCTCAGTAACATCAAAATAATATCCAATAGGATCTCTTAGTTTATTACCCTCTTCCTAAACAGGAAACATCACTATCATATACTTTCAAAGGTAGAATCATCAGCTGATAAACATAGCGCAAATGGTCTCTTACATTCCAGTCTATTTAAACTCCTGAACTCAGAAGTTTTACTTTGGTGACCAGATGTTTCTATGTTAGATCCTCATCATGTCATCTTAGATATCTATCCCAAAAAAGCACTGCTTTACTACCCCCCTCACTTCTATTATTGAGCCTAATTTTGGGAAGCACTTTCTTCTAGTTAAAAATAACTTAAGTTGTACCCTATATTTCACCCAAAATTTAAAAAATACTTTTTAAACAAGTTAAATGCACCAGCTTTACTAAGATTCCCATAATATAAAGTAAAACCCTCACTGTATCTTGTATTTATTCACTCATATGGTACTATGATCACTGCATTAATATTTATTCACTCATCTGGTTCTATGATCACTGCATTACTTTTTGTTCACTCATATGGTTCTATGATCAATGCATTAATATTTATTCACTTATATGGTATTATGATCACTGCATTACTCTTCATTCACTCATATGGTTCTATGATCACTGCATTCCTTTTTATTATCTCATATGGTATTATGATCACTGCATTACTTTTCATTCACTCATATGGTACTATGATCAGTGCATTAATATTTATTCCCTCATATGGTATTATGACACTGCATTACTTTTCAGTCACTCATGTGGTACTACAATCACTGCATTATTTTTTTCACTTATATGGTATTATGATCACTACATTATTTTTCCATCACTCATATCATATTATGATCACTGCATTAGTTTTCAATCACTCATATGGTACTATGATCACTGCATTATTGTTTATTCACTAATATGGTACTATGATCGCTGCATTACTTTTCATTCAGTCATATGGTACTATGATGACTACATTAATGTTTATTCACTCATATGGTACTATGATCACTGCGGGTCTATATTATAACATCGAATTTTATAAAGTCTGAATGTTATAATATTGAACCAGTTTTGTCGAACGCTGAAAACAGCGAAGGTCCAAGACACCAAATTCTTTCCCAGGGAAAGAATTCGGTCAGCCGTTGCTGTGGCTTTGCTGTTTTCAGCATTCGAAATGTTGGAACGTTATGGGTGGGGTTCAGGTAAATGTGCGATTGTGTGTAGGTTAGGGTTAGGGAGTGGGTTAGGTGAGTTAGGGTTAGGGCGCAGGATGAGGTGAGTGTGCAATAGTGATGGACCTTAGGGTTAGGGTTGGGTTAAGGTTAAGTGGATAGCAAGTAGTGTATGCAAAGTTTAGTTTAGGTGAGGATTTTAAGTGTATGTGTGTGGATTGCTGTTTTTTGTGTGTGTTTGTGTTGTGTGTATGTTTCTCGGAATAGCGTTTTTTTTTCCCTGGGAAAAAAATCGCTATTCTGACTGTTCTATGTTTGCGGATTTCGGTGTTTAGGGTTCGATATTATAACATTTGATCTTTGTAGATTTCTATGTTATAATATAGACCTGATCACTGCATTATGTTTTATTCACTCACATGGTACTATAATCACTGCATTACTTTTCTATCACTCATATGGTACTATGATCACTGCATCAATACTTATTCACTTATATGGTATTAAGGTCACTGCATTACTTTTCATTCACCCATATGGTACTATGATTACTGCATTAATGTTTATTCACTCATATGGTGCTATCATCACTGCATTACTTTTCATTCAGTCATATGATACTATGATCACTGCATTACATTTCAATCACTCATATGGTACTATGATCACTGCATTAATATTTATTCACTCATATGGTATTCTGATTACTGCATTACTTTTCATTCACTCATATAGTACTATGATCACTACATTGCTTTTTATTCACTCATATGGTTCTATGATTACTGCATTACTTTTCATTCACTAATATGGTGTTATGATCACTGCATTACTTTTCCTTAACTCATATGATACTATGATCACTGCATTACTTTTCAATCACTCATATAGTACTATGATCACTGCATTAATATTTATTCACTTATATGGTATTATGATCACTACATTACTCTTCATTCATCCATATGGTTCTATGATCACTGCATTACTTTTTATTCACTCATATGGTTCTATTATCACTGCATTCCTTTTTATGATCTCCTATAGTATTATGATCACTGCATTACCTTTCATTCACTAATATGGTGTTATAATCACTGCATTACTTTTCCTTAACTCATATGATGCTATGATCACAGCATTACTTTTCGATCACTCATATGATACTATGATCACTGCATTAATATTTATTCACTTATATGGTATTATGATCACTGCATTACTCTTCATTCACTCATATGGTTCCATGATCATTGCCTTACTTTTTATTCACTCATATGGTATTATGATCACTGCATTACTTTTCATTCACTCATATGTTTCTATGATCATTGCATCACTTTTCATTCACTCATATGGTATTAGGATCACTGCATTACTTTTCCACCAGTCATATGGAATTATGATTACTCCATTATATTTCCATCACTCATATGGTACTAAGATCACTCTATTAGTTTTCATGCACTCATATACTATGATCACTGCATTACTTTTCAATCACTCATATGGTACTATGATCACTGCATTACTTTTTATTCGCACTTATGTTTCTATGATCACTGCATTACTTTTTATTCACTCATATGGTGTTACGATCACTGCATTACTTTATATTCATTCATATGGTATTATGATCACTGCTTTACTTTTCATTCACTCATATGGTACTATGATCACTGCATTACTTTTTATTCACTCATATGGTGTTATGATCACTGCATTACTTTATATTCATTCATATGGTATTATGATCGCTGCTTTACTTTGCATTCACTCATATGGTACTATGATCACTGCATTCATATTAATTCACTCATATGGCATTATGATCAGTGCATAACTTTTCATTCACTCATATGCTACTATGATCATTGCATTAATATGTATTCACTCATATATTATGATCACTGCATTACTTTTCCATCACTCATATAGTATTATCATCATCACTGCATTACTTTTCATTCATTCATAAAATACTATGCTCACTGCATTAATATTTATTCCCTCACATGGTATTATGGTCACTGTATTACTCTTCATTCACTCATATGTTTCTATGAGCACTGCATTACATTATGTTCACTCATATGGCATTATGATCACTGCATTACTTTTCATTCATTCATATGGTACTATGATCACTGCACTAATATTCAATCCTCATATGGTATTATGATCACTGCATTTCTTTTCCCTCACTCATATGGTATTATGATCACTGCATTACTTTTCAGTCACTCACATGGTACTATGATTCCTGCATTAATATTTATTCATTCATACAGTACTATGATCCCTGTATTACTTTTCCTTCACTGATATGGTATTATGATCACTGCATTAATATTTATTTACTCATATGGTGCTATGTCTAAAGACATGCTTCTGGAGCATTTCTCCCTGTGCCTCCACTGAAAACAGGATCTGAGGAAACTAGTCGGACATTCTCGGTCAACAAATGTTAAATAAATAAATTAATTAATTAAATATGATCATTGCATTAATATGTATTCACTCATACGATATTATGATCACTGCATTACTTTTCCACCACTCATATGGTACTATGATCACTGCATTAATATGTATTCACTCATATGGTATTATAATCACTGCATTACTTTTCATTCACTCATATGGTTCTAAGATCATTGCATCACTTTTCATTCACTCATATGGTATTAGGATCACTGCATTACTTTTCCATCAATCATATGGAATTATGATTACTCCATTACATTTCCATCACTCATATGGTACTAAGATCACTCTATTAGTTTTCATGCACTCATATACTATGATCACTGCATTACTTTTCAATCACTCATATGTTACTATGATCACTGCATTACTTTTTATTCACACGTATGTTTCTATGATCACTGCATTACTTTTCATTCACACATATGGTGTTATGATCACTGCATTACTTTATATTCATTCATATGGTATTATGATCACTGCTTTACTTTTCATTCACTCATATGGTACTATGATCACTGCATTACTTTTTATTCACTCATATGTTTCTATGATCACTGCATTACTTTTCATTCACTCATATGGTGTTATGATCACTGCATTACTTTATATTCATTCATATGGTATTATGATCGCTGCTTTACTTTTCATTCACTCATATGGTACTATGATCACTGCATTCATATTAATTCACTCATATGGCATTATGATCAGCGCATAACTTTTCATTCACTCATATGCTACTATGATCATTGCATTAATATGTATTCACTCATATATTATGATCACTGCATTACTTTTCCATAACTCATATAGTATTATGATCACTGCATTACTTTTCATTCACTCATAAAATACTATGCTCACTGCATTAATATTTATTCCCTCACATGGTATTATGGTCACTGCATTACTCTTCATTCACTCATATGTTTCTATGAGCACTGCATTACATTATGTTCACTCATATGGCATTATGATCACTGCATTACTTTTCATTCATTCATATGGTACTATGATCACTGCACTAATATTCATTCCTCATATGGTATTATGATCACTGCATTTCTTTTCCCTCACTCATATAGTATTATGATCACTGCATTACTTATCAGTCACTCATATGGTACTATGATTGCTGCATTAATATTTATTCATTCATACAGTACTATGATCACTGTATTACTTTTCCTTCACTGATATGGTATTATGATCACTGCATTAATATTTATTTACTCATATGGTGCTATATCTAAAGACATGCTTCTGGAGCATTTCTCCCTGGGCCTCCACTGAAAACAGGATCTGTGGAATCTAGTCAGATGTTCCCGGTCAACAAATGTTAAATAAATAAATAAATTAATTAATTAAATATGATCACTGCATTAATATGTATTCACTCATATGATATTATGATCACTGCATTACTTTTCCACCACGCATAAGTTTTATGATCAGTGCATTACTTTTCAATCACTCTTATGTTAAATTCATAGGTTCATAGGTTAGTACTAGGCTGACTGTCTTGCGAGCCATTTTAAGCCTAACCAATTATCCCTTGTGAGACTCAAACCCTGCACCTTGTGTTTCAAAAGGCAAACACCTTAACCGTTAAGCCACCCTCCTACTATGATCACTGTATTAATATTTATTCACTCATATGGTAATATGATGACTGCATTACTTTTCAATTACTCATATGGTTGTATGATCACTGCATTAATATTTATTCACTCATATGGTATTCTGATCACTGTAGCACCTTTTATGCATTCATATGGTTCTATGATCACTGCGTTACTTTTTATTCACTCATATGGCTCTATGATCACCGCATTACGTCTTATTATGTTATTATGATCACTGCATTACTTTTCATTCATTCACATTGTACTATGATCACTGCATTAATATGTATTCCCTCATATGGTGTTGTGATCACTGCATTACTTTTCATTCACTCATATGGTACTATGATCACTCATAGGTTCATAGGTTGGTACTAGGCTATCAGTCCTAGGACCTATACAAGCCTATCCATAACAATTCCCTGGCTATTTCTTCCCACACTATTTACTTCCCTGGACCCCTGTCTAGCAGGGTGACTGACGTGATCCCTGAGGTGAAATTTCTTTCTCCCATCCAATTATCAAGGTTCCTTTTGAAGAGGGCCAAAGAGGTGCTCTGCTTGACATGTATGGACAGTCTATTCCAAAGTCTGGGGAGTCTCTGGGTCAGGAACCTATCCCTCCAGCATGTTTTGTTTATTGTGATGACAAGGTTTAGATCCCTGGAGTGTGTGGCTCTGAAGGATTGGGATTTCTTTAAGTGTAGCATGTCCAACAGCTCTGGGTTTGACATGGCCTTGTATGTTAAGCAGAGATCGCCTCAGAGTAGACGATATGCGACAGTGTAAAGCTGGAGTTTTTTTTAATACAGTCAGCATAGGGCATCTGTTTTAGGCCTGTGATTCTTTCAGTGCATTAATATTTATTCACTCATATGGTATTACTATCACTGCATTACTTTTCATTCACTAATATGGTACTATGATCATTGCACTAATATTTATTCCTCATATGGTATTATGAACACTGCATTACTACTCCATCACTCATATGGTATTATGATCACTGCATTACTTTTCAATCACTCTTATGGTACTATGATAACTGCATTACTTTTCATTCACTGATATGGTACTATGACAAATGAATTAATATTTATTCACTCATATGGTACTGTGATCACTTTATTACTTTTCATTCACTCATATACTATGATCACTGCATTACTTTTCATTCACTCATAAAATACTATGCTCACTGCATTAATATTTATCCCCTAACATGGTATTATGGTCACTGCATTACTCTTCATTCACTCATATGTTTATATGAGCACTGCATTACATTATGTTCACTCATATGGCATTATGATCACTGCATTACTTTTCATTCACTCATATGGTACTGTGATCACTGCACTAATATTCATTCCTCATATGGTATTATGATCACTGCATTACTTTTCAATCACTCATATTTTACTATGATTCCTGCATTAATATTTATTCATCCGTACAGTACTATAATCACTGCATTACTTTTCCTTCACTCATATGATACTATGATCACTGCATTACATTATATTCACTCATATGGTATGATGATCACTGCATTACTTTTTTTCAGTCATATGGTACTATGATCACTGCATGAATATTTATTTGCTCAGATGATACCATGATCATTGCATTACTTTCTATTCACTCATATGGCACTATGATTACTGCATTACTTTTCTTTCACTCATATGATACTATGATCACTGCATTACATTATATTCACTCATATGGTATGATGATCACTGCATTACTTTTTATTCAGTCATATGGTACTATGATCACTGCATGAATATTTATTTGCTCAGATGATACCATGATCATTGCATTACTTTCTATTCACTCATATGGTACTATGATTACTGCATTACTTTTCTTTCACTCATATGATACTATGATCACTGCATTACATTATATTCACTCATATGGTATGATGATCACTGCATTACTTTTTATTCAGTCATATGGTACTATGAACACTGCATTAATAGTCATGCATATGGTATTATGATCACTGTATTACTTTTTATAGGTTCGTAGGTTCATAGGTTCATACTAGGCTATCTGCCCCAGGGCATTTATAAGCCTAGCCAGAGTGTGTGAGGCTTTTGCCACCCCTTGGGATGAGAATACTATATCCATTTAGGGTTTAGTTTACTGATGCCTCTGTCTAGTAGTGACACAGTAATGACGCCCGGTCACTCATAGTGTACTATGATTACAGGATTAATAGTTATTCACTCATATGGTACTATGATCACTGCATTAATATTTATTCACTCATATGGTACTATATCACTGCATTACTTTTCATTCACTCATATTGTATTATAATTACTGCATTACTTTTCATTCATTTATATGGTACTATTATCACTGCATTAATATTTATTCACTCATATGGTATTATGATCACTGCATTACTTTTTATTCACTCATATGGTTCTATGGTCACTGCTTTAATATTTATTCCCTCGTATGGTATTATGATCAATGCATTACTATTCGTTCAGTCACATGGTACTATGATCACTGCATTAATACTTATTCCCTCTTATGGTATTATGGTCACTGCATTCCTTTTCATTCACTCATATGGTTCTATAATCACTGCATTACTTTATATTCACTCATATGGTATTATGATCACTTTATTACTTTTTATTCACTCATATCGTACTATGATCACTGCACTAATATTTATTCACAAATATGGTATTATGATCACTGCATTACTTTTCATTCACTCATATGGTACTATGATCACTGCATTAATATGTATTCACTCATATGGTATTATGATCACTGCATTACTTTTCCTTCACTCATATCATATCATGATCACTGCATTACTTTGCATTCACTCATAAGATATTATGCTCACTGTATTAATATTTATTCCCTCACATGGTATTATGGTCACTGCATTACTTTTCATTCACTCATATGGTTCTATGATCACTGCATTACTTTATGTCCACTCATATGGTATTATGATCACTGTATTACTTTTCCCTCACTCATATGGTGTTATGATAACTGCATTACTTTTCAGTCACTCATATGGTACTATACCTGCATTAATATGTATTCATTCATACAGTACTATGATCACTGCATTACTTTTCATTTACTCATATGGTACTATGATCACTGCATTTATATTCATTCACTCATATGGTATTATGATCATTTCATTACTTTTCCATCACTCATATGGTATTATGATCACTGCATTACTTTTCATTCACTCATAAGATACTATGCTCACTGCATTAATATTTATTCCCTCACATGGTATTATGGTCACTGCATTACTTTTCATTCAGTCATATGGTTCTATGATCACTGCATTATTTTATGTCCACTCATGGTATTATGATCACTGCATTACTTTTCATTCACTCATATGGTACTTTGATCACCGCACTAATATTTATTCCTCATATGGTATTATATTGACTATATTACTTTTCCCTCACGCATATGGTATTATGATCACTGCATTACTTTCCAATCACTCATATGGTACTATACCTGCATTAATATTTATTCACTCATACAGTACTATGATCACTGCATTACTTTTCATTCACTCATATGGTACTATGATCACTGCATTACTATTTATTCACTGATACGGTATTATGATCACTGCATTACTTTTCCATTACTCATATCAAATTATGATCACTGCATTACTTTTCATTCACTCATATTGTTCTATGATCACTGCATTAATATTTATTCACTCATACAGTACTATAATCACTGTATTACTTTTCCTTCACTCATATGGTACTATAATCACTGCATTAATATTTATTCACTCATATGGTACTATGATCACTGCATTAATATTTATTCACTCATATGGTCTTATGATCACTGCATTACTTTTCCACCACTCATATGGTATTATGATCAGTGCATTACTTTTCAATCCTCTTATGGTACTATGATGACTACGTTAATATTTATTCACTCATATGGTAATATGATGATTGCATTACTTTTCAATCACTCATATTTCTATATCACTGCATTAATATTTATTCACTCATATGGTATTATGATCACTGCAGTACCTTTTATTCACTCATATGGATTTAAGATCACTGCATTACTTTTTATTCACTCATATGGTTCTACAGTCACCGCATTACTTTTTATTTTTTTATATGGTATTATGATCACTGCATTAATTTTCATTCACTCATATGGTACTAGGATCATAGCATTAATATTTATTCCCACATATGGTTCTATGATCACTGCATTACTTTTCATTCACTCATATGGTAATATGATCATTGCATTATTATTTATTCTCTCATATGGTATTATGGTCACTGCATTACTTTTCATTCACTCATTTGGTTCTATGATCACTGCATTACTTTACATTCATTCATATGGTATTATGATCACTGCTTTACTTTTCATTCACTCATATGGTACTATGATCACTGCATTCATATTAATTCACTCATATGGTATTATGATAGGTGCATAATTTTCATTCACTTATATGCTACTATGATCACTGCATTAATACTTATTCACTCATATGGTATTATGATCACTGCATTACTTTTCATTCACACATAAAATACTATGCTCACTGCATTAATATTTATTCCCTCACATGGTATTATGGTCACTGCATTACTCTTCATTCACTCATATGTTTCTATGAGCACTGCATTACATTATGTTCACTCATATGGCATTATGATCACTACATTACTTTTCATTCTCTCATATAGTACTATGATCACTGCACTAATATTCATTCCTCATATGGTATTATGATCACTGCATTTCTTTTCCCTCACTCATATGGTATTGCGATCACTGCATTAATATTTATTTACTCATATGGTGCTATGTCTAAAGACATGCTTCTGGAGCATTTCTCCCCAGGCCTCCGCTGAAAACAGGATCTGTGGAACCTAGTCAGACTTTCCTGGTCAACAAATGTTTAATTAATTAATTAATTAATTAATTAATTAATTAAATAAATATGATCACTGCATTAATATGTATTCACTCATATGATATTATGATCACTGCATTACTTTTCCACCACTCATATGTTTTATGATCTGTGCATTACTTTTTAATCACTCTTATGGTAAATTCATAGGTTCATAGGTTAGTACTAGGCTAACTGCCTTACGAGCCATTTTAAGCCTAACCAATTATCCCTTGTGAGACTCAAACCCTGCACCTTGTGTTTCAAAAGGCAAACACCTTAACCATTAAGCCACCCTCCTACTATGATCACTGCATTAATATTTATTCACTCATATAGTAATATGATGACTGCATTACTTTTCAATTATTCATATGGTTGTATGATCACTGCATTAATATTTATTCACTCATATGGTATTATGATCACTGCAGCACCTTTTATGCATTTATATGGTTCTATGATCACTGCGTTACTTTTTATTCACTCATATGGCTCTATGATCACTGCATTACTTTTTTTTATTTCATATGTTATTATGATCACTGCATTACTTTTCATTCATTCACATTGTACTATGATCACTGCATTAATATGTATTCCCTCATATGGTGTTGTGATCACTGCATTACTTTTCATTCACTCATATGGTACTATGATCACTCATAGGTTCATAGGTTGGTACTAGGCTATCAGCCCTAGGGCCTATACAAGCCTAGCCATAACAATTCCCTGGCTATTTCTTCCCACACTATTTACTTCCCTGGACCCCTGTCTAGCAGGGTGACTGACGTGATCCCTGAGGTGAAATTCCTTTCTCCCATCCAATTATCAAGATTCCTTTTGAAGAGGGCCAAAGAGGTGCTCTGCTTGACATGTATGGACAGTCTATTCCAAAGTCTGGGGAGTCTCTGGGTCAGGAACCTATCCCTCCAGCATGTTTTGTTTATTGTGATGACAAGGTTTAGATCCCTGGAGTGTGTGGCTCTGAGGGATTGGGATTTCTTTAAATGTAGCATGTCCAACAGCTCTGGGTTTGACATGGCCTTGTATGTTAAGCAGAGATTGCCTCAGAGTAGACGATATGTGACAGTGTAAAGCTGGAGTTTTTTTAATGCAGTCAGCATAGGGCATCTGCTTTAGGCCTGTGATTCTTTCAGTGCATTAATATTTATTCACTCATATGGTATTATTATCACTGCATTACTTTTCATTCACTCATATTGTATTATAATCACTGCATTACTTTTCATTCATTCATATGGTACTATGATCACTGCATTAATATTTATTCACTCATGTGGTATTATGATCACTGCATTACTTTTTATTCACTCATATGGTTCTATGATCACTGCTTTAATATTTATTCCCTCGTATGGTATTATGATCAATGCATTACTATTTGTTCACTCATATGGTACTATGATCACTGCATTAATACTTATTCCCTCTTATGGTATTATGGTCACTGCATTACTTTTCATTCACTCATATGGTTCTATAATCACTGCATTACTTTATATTCACTCATATAGTATTATGATCACTTTATTACTTTTTATTTACTCATATCGTACTATGATCACTGCACTAATATTTATTCACAAATATGGTATTATGATCACTGCATTACTTTTCATTCACTCATATGATACTATGATCACTGCATTAATATGTATTCATTCATATGGTATTATGATCACTGCATTACTTTTCCATCACTCATATCATATTATGATCACTGCATTACTTTGCATTCACTCATAAGATATTATGCTCACTGAATTAATATTTATTCCCTCACATGGTATTATGGTCACTGCATTACTTTTCATTCACTCATATAGTTCTATGATCACTGCATTACTTTATGTCCACTCATATGGTATTATGATCACTGTATTACTTTTCCCTCACTCATATGGTGTCATGATAACTGCATTACTTTTCAGTCACTCATATGGTACTATACCTGCATTAATATGTATTCATTCATAAAGTACTATGATCACTGCATTACTTTTCATTTACTCATATGGTACTATGATCACTGCATTTATATTTATTCACTCATATGGTACTATGATCACCGCACTAATATTTATTCCTCATATGGTATTATATTCACTATATTACTTTTTCCTCATGCATATGGTATTATGATCACTGCATTACTTTCCAATCACTCATATGGTACTATACCTGCATTAATATTTATTCACTCATACAGTACTATGATCACTGCATTACTTTTCATTCACTCATATGGTACTATGATCACTGCATTAATATTTATTCACTCATATGGTATTATGATCACTGCATTACTTTTCCATTACTCATATCAAATTATGATCACTGCATTACTTTTCATTCACTCATATTGTTCTATGATCACTGCATTAATATTTATTCACTCATACAGTACTATAATCACTGTATTACTTTTCCTTCACTCATATGGTACTATGATCACTGCATTAATATTTATTCACTCATATGGTACTATGATCACTGCATTAATATTCATTCACTCATATGGTATTATGATCACTGCAGTACCTTTTATTCACTCATATGGATTTAAGATCACTGCATTACTTTTTATTCACTCATATGGTTCTACAGTCAGCGCATTACTTTTTATTATTTTATATGGTATTATGATCACTGCATTAATTTTCATTCACTCATATGGTACTAGGATCATAGCATTAATATTTATTCCCACATATGGTTCTATGATCACTGCATTACTTTTCATTCACTCATATGGTAATATGATCACTGCATTATTATTTATTCTCTCATATGGTATTACGGTCACTGCATTACTTTTCATTCACTCATTTGGTTCTATGATCACTGCATTACTTTATATTCATTAATATGGTATTATGATCACTGCTTTACTTTTCATTCACTCATATGGTACTATGATCACTGCATTCATATTAATTCACTCATATGGTATTATGATAGGTGCATAACTTTTCATTTACTTATATGCTACTATGATCACTGCATTAATACTTATTCACTCATATGGTATTATGATCACTGCATTACTTTTCATTCACACATAAAATACTATGCTCACTGCATTAATATTTATTCCCTCACATGGTATTATGGTCACTGCATTACTCTTCATTCACTCATATGTTTCTATGAGCACTGCATTACATTATGTTCACTCATATGGCATTATGATCACTGCATTACTTTTC
The DNA here is from genome assembly GCF_019279795.1 of Protopterus annectens. Taxonomy (NCBI): domain Eukaryota; kingdom Metazoa; phylum Chordata; order Ceratodontiformes; family Protopteridae; genus Protopterus; species Protopterus annectens. The sequence goes on along the minus strand of NC_056731.1, from coordinate 1,867,255,929 downwards.
ATTCTCTCATATAGTACTATGATCACTGCACTAATATTCATTCCTCATATGGTATTATGATCACTGCATTTCTTTTCCCTCACTCATATGGTATTGCGATCACTGCATTACTTTTCAATCACTCATATGGTACTATGATTCTTGCATTAATATTTATTCATTCATACAGTACTATGATCACTGTATTACTTTTCCTTCACTCATATGGTATTATGATCACTGCATTAATATTTATTTACTCATATGGTGCTATGTCTAAAGACATGCTTCTGGAGCATTTCTCCCCGGGCCTCCACTGAAAACAGGATCTGTGGAACCTAGTCAGACTTTTCTGGTCAACAAATGTGAAATTAATTAATTAATTAATTAATTAAATATGATCACTGCATTAATATTTATTCACTCATATGATATTATGATCACTGCATTACTTTTCCACCACTCATATGTTTTATGATCTGTGCATTACTTTTTAATCACTCTTATGGTAAATTCATAGGTTCATAGGTTAGTACTAGGCTAACTGCCTTGTGAGCCATTTTAAGCCTAACCAATTATCCCTTGTGAGACTCAAACCCTACACTTTGTGTTTCAAAAGGCAAACACCTTAACCATTAAGCCACCCTCCTACTATGATCACTGCATTAATATTTATTCACTCATATGGTAATATGATGACTGCATTACTTTTCAATTATTCATATGGTTGTATGATCACTGCATTAATATTTATTCACTCATATGGTATTATGATCACTGCAGCACCTTTTATGCATTTATATGGTTCTATGATCACTGTGTTACTTTTTATTCACTCATATGGCTCTATGATCACTGCATTAATTTTATTTTATTTCATATGTTATTATGATCACTGCATTACTTTTCATTCATTCACATTGTACTATGATCACTGCATTAATATGTATTCCCTCATATGGTGTTGTGATCACTGCATTACTTTTCATTCACTCATATGGTACTATGATCACTCATAGGTTCATAGGTTGGTACTAGGCTATCAGCCCTAGGGCCTATACAAGCCTAGCCATAACAATTCCCTGGCTATTTCTTCCCACACTATTTACTTCACTGGACCCCTGTCTAGCAGGGTGACTGATGTGATCCCTGAGGTGAAATTCCTTTCTCCCATCCAATTATCAAGATTCCTTTTGAAGAGAGCCAAAGAGGTGCTCTGCTTGACATGTATGGACAGTCTATTCCAAAGTCTGGGGAGTCTCTGGGTCAGGAACCTATCCCCCCAGCATGTTTTGTTTATTATGATGACAAGGTTTAGATCCCTGGAGTGTGTGGCTCTGAGGGATTGGGATTTCTTTAAGTGTAGCATGTCCAACAGCTCTGGGTTTGACATGGCCTTGTATGTTAAGCAGAGATCGCCTCAGAGTAGACGATATGTGACAGTGTAAAGCTGGAGTTTTTTTAATGCAGTCAGCATAGGGCATCTGCTTTAGGCCTGTGATTCTTTCAGTGCATTAATATTTATTCACTCATATGGTATTATTATCACTGCATTACTTTTCATTCACTAATATGGTACTATGATCACTGCACTAATGTTTATTCCTCATATGGTATTATGAACTCTGCATTACTATTCCATCACTCATATGGTATTATGATCACTGCATTACTTTTCAATCACTCTTATGGTACTATGATAACTGCATTACTTTTCATTCACTGATATGGTACTATGACGAATGAATTAATATTTATTCACTCATATGGTACTGTGATCACTTTATTACTTTTCATTCACTCATATACTATGATCACTGCATTACTTTTCATTCACTCATAAAATACTATGCTCACTGCATTAATATTTATTCCCTCACATGGTATTATGGTCACTGCATTACCCTACAGTCACTCATATGTTTCCATGAGCACTGCATTACATTATGTTCACTCATATGGCATTATGATCACTGCATTACTTTTCATTCACTCATATGGTACTATGATCACTGCACTAATATTCATTCCTCATATGGTATTATGATCACTGCATTACTTTTCAATCACTCATATGGTACTATGATTCCTGCATTAATATTTATTCATTCGTACAGTACTATAATCACTGTATTACTTTTCCTTCACTCATATGGTACTATGATCACTGCATGAATATTTATTTGCTCAGGTGATACCATGATCATTGCATTACTTTCTATTCACTCATATGGTACTATGATTACTGCATTACTTTTCTTTCACTCATATGATACTATGATCACTGCATTAGATTATATTCACTCATATTGTATGATGATCACTGCATTACTTTTCATTCAGTCATATGGTACTATGAACACTGCATTAATAGTCATGCATATGGTATTATGGTCACTGCATTACTTTATATTCACTCATATGGTACTATATCACTGCATTACTTTTCATTCACTCATATTGTATTATAATCACTGCATTACTTTTCATTCACTTACATGGTACTATGATCACTGCATTAATATTTATTCACTCATATGGTATTATAATCACTGCATTACTTTTTATTCACTCATATCGTACTATGATCACTGCACTAATATTTATTCACAAATATGGTATTATGATCACTGCATTACTTTTCATTCACTCATATCATATCATGATCACTGCATTACTTTTCATTCACTCATAATATATTATGCTCACTGCATTAATATTTATTCCCTCACATGGTATTATGGTCACAGCATTACTTTTCATTCACTCATATGGTTCTATGATCACTGCATTACTTTATGTCCACTCATATGGTATTATGATCACTGTATTACTTTTCAGTCACTCATATGGTACTATACCTGCATTAATATTTATTCATTCATACAGTACTATGATCACTGCATTACTTTTCATTCACTCATATGGTACTATGATCACTGCATTTATATTTATTCACTCATATGGTATTATGATCACTTCATTACTTTTCCATCACTCATATGGTATTATGATCACTGCATTACTTTTCATTCACTCATAAGATACTATGCTCACTGCATTAATATTTATTCCCTCACATGGTATTATGGTCACTGCATTACTTTTCATTCAGTCATATGGTTCTATCATCACTGCACTATTTTATGTCCACTCATATGGTATCATGATCACTGCATTACTTTTCATTCACTCATATGGTACTATGATCACCACACTAATATTTATTCCTCATATGGTATTATAATCACTATATTACTTTTCCCTCATGCATATGGTATTATGATCACTGCATTACTTTCCAATCACTCATATGATACTATACCTGCATTAATATGTATTCACTCATACAGTACTATGATCACTGCATTACTTTTCATTCACTCATATGGTACTATGATCACTGCATTAATATTTATTCACTCATATGGTATTAGGATCACTGCATTACTTTTCCATTACTCATATCAAATTATGATCACTGCATTTCTTTTCATTCACTCATATTGTTCTATGATCACTGCATTAATATTTATTCACTCATACAGTACTATAATCATTGTATTACTTTTTCTTCACTCATATGGTACTATGATCACTGCATTAATATTTATTCACTCATATGGTACTATGATCACTGCATTAATATTTATTCACTCATATGGTCTTATCATCACTGCATTACTTTTCCACCACTCATATGGTATTATGATCAGTGCATTACTTTTCAATCCTCTTATGGTACTATGATGACTACATTAATATTTATTCACTCATGTGGTAATATGATGATTGCATTACTTTTCAATCACTCATATGGTTCTATATCACTGCATTAATATTTATTCACTCATATGGTATTATGATCACTGCAGTACCTTTTATTCACTCACATGGATTTATGATCACTGCATTATTTTTTATTCACTCATATGGTTCTACGGTCACCGCATTACTTTTTATTATTTTATATGGCATTATGATCACTGCATTAATTTTCATTCACTCATATGGTACTAGGATCATAGCATTAATATTCATTCCCGCATATGGTTCTATGATCACTGCATTACTTTTCATTCACTCATATGGTAATATGATCACTGCATTACTATTTATTCTCTCATATGGTATTATGGTCACTGCATTACTTTTCATTCACTCATTTGGTTCTATCATCACTGCATTACTTTATATTCATTCATATGGTATTATGATCACTGCTTTACTTTTCATTCACTCATATGGTACTATGATCACTGCATTCATATTAATTCACTCATATGGTATTATGATAGGTGCATAACGTTTCATTCACTTATATGCTACTATGATCACTGCATTAATACTTATTCACTCATATGGTATTATGATCACTGCATTACTTTTCATTCACTCATAAAATACTATTCTCACTGCATTAATATTTATTCCCTCACATGGTATTATGGTCACTGCATTACTTTTCATTCACTCATATGTTTCTATGAGCACTGCATTACATTATGTTCACTTATATGGCATTATGATCACTGCATTACTTTTCATTCTCTCATATGGTACTATGATCACTCCACTAATATTCATTCCTCATATGGTATTATGATCACTGCATTTCTTTTCCCTCACTCATATGGTATTACGATCACTGCATTACTTTTCAATCACTCATATGGACTATGATTCTTGCATTGATATTTATTCATTCATACAGTACTATAATCACTGTAATACTTTTCCTTCACTCATATGGTACTATGATCACTGCATTACTATTTATTCACTCACATGGTACTATGATCACTTCATTAATATTTATTCACTCATATGGTATTGTGATCACTGCATTACTTTTCCACCACTCATATGGTATTACGATCAGTGCATTACTTTTCAATCACTCTTATGGTACTATGATCACTGCATTAATATTTATTCACTCATATGGTAATATGATGACTGCATTACTTTTCAATTACTCATATGGTTCTATTATCACTCCATAATATTTATTCACTCATATGGTATTATGATTACTGCAGTACTTTTATTCATTCATATGGTTCTATGATCACTGCGTTACTTTTTATTCACTCATATGGTTCTATGATCACCACATTACTTTTTATTATTTCATATGTTATTATGATCACTGCATTACTTTTCATTCACTCATATTGTACTATGATCACTGCATTAATATGTATTCCCTCATATGGTGTTGTGATCACTGCATTACTTTTCATTCACTCATATGGTACTATGATTACTCATAGGTTCATAGGTTGGTACTAGGTTATCGGCCCTAGGGCCTATACAAGCCTAGCCATAAAAGTTCACTGGCTATATCATCCCACACTATATACTTCCCTGGACCCCTGTCTAGTAGGGTGACTGACATGATCCCTGGGGTGAATTTCCTTTCTCCCATCCAATCATCAAGGTTCCTTTTGAAGAGGGCCAAAGAGGTGCTCTGCTTGACTTGTATGGATAGTCTATTCCAAAGTCTGGGGAGTCTCTGGGTCAGGAACCTATCCCTCCAGCATGTTTTGTTTATTGTGATGGCAAGATTTAGATCCCTGGAGTGTGTGGCTCTAAGGGATTGGAATTTTTTTAAGTGTAGCATGTCCAACAGCTCTGGGTTTGACATGGCCTTGTATGTTAAGCAGAGATCGCCTCAGAGTAGACGATATGCAACAGAGTAAAGCTGGAGTTTTTTAATGCAGTCAGCATAGGGCATCTGTTTTAGGCCTGTGATTCTTTCAGTGCATTCATATTTATTCACTCATATGGTATTATTATCACTGCATTACTTTTCATTCACTAATATGGTACTATGATCACTGCACTAATATTTATTCCTCATATGGTATTATGAACACTGCATTACTGTTCCATCACTCATATGGTATTATGATCACTGCATTACTTTTCAATCACTCTTATGGTACTATGATAACTGCATTACTTTTCATTCACTGATATGGTACTATGACAAATGAATTAATATTTATTCACTCATATGGTAGTATGATCACTGCATTACTTTTCATTCACTCATATACTGATATGGTACTATGATCACTGCATGAATATTTATTCGCTCATATGATACCATGATCACTGCATTGCTTTCTATTCACTCATATGGTACTATGATTACTGCATTACTTTTCTTTCACTCATATGGTACTATGATCACTGTATTACTTTTCATTCACTCATATGGTTCTATGATCACTGAATTACTTTTCATTCACTCATATGTTATTATGATCACTGCATTATGTTTCCATCACTCATATGGTAATATGATCACTGCATTACTTTTCCATCACTCATATGGTACTATGATCACTGCAATAATATTTATTCACTCATATGGTACTATGATCACTACATTACTTTTCAGTCACTCATATGGTTCTGTGAGCACTGCCATTACTTTTTATTCACTTATATGGTGTTATGATCACTGCATTACTTTTCATTCACTCATATGATATTATGATCACTGCATTACTTTTAATTCACTCATATGGTTCTATGATCATTGCATTACTTTTCATTCACTCATATGGTTCTATGATCACTGCATTACTTTTGATTCACTCATATGGTATTATGATCACTGCATTACGTTTCCATCACTCATATGGTTCTATGATCACTGCATTACTTTTCCATCACTCATATGGTACTATGATCACTGCATTACTTTTTATTCACTCATAGTATACTATGACATAGCTTTATATTGCTCCCCATCCATCTCATGTTCAAAAATATGCTCATCTCCAACTTTAGCCACCTTCATATTGAACACATAATGGATAGTTTTCCATCAATCACTCATACAATAGTAATGATGTTTTTTTTTTTCAAATGAATATGCTTATCTATAACCGTGATGTGTACAGGTCTATGTTGCAAGCATTAGTTTAGACAGTTACAGACAGTATTTTGCCTCTCTAAACAATTTTTCTGAAATCTGACATGGATGGCACAGTGGTGCAGCAATTAGTGTTGTCATCTCACAGCAAGAGTCTCTCTGGTTCAGTTCTTGGCTGGGGTGTTTTCTGTGCAGAGTCTGCATGTCCTCCCTGAGTTTCCTCTGGGGTTCTGGTTTCTTCCCACATTCCAAAGACATGCATCTAGAGCCTTTTTCCCCAGGCCTCCCCTGAAAATGGGCTCTGTCCTATTCGGACTTTCCCTGTAAACAAATGTTAAATAAATAAATAAATATCTGCATAAAAAAAGTGTTTGCTTGAGTACATTGAATATATCTGTCCACACCCATGTCTGCACAAGTCAGACCCAGTTATCTCTATAACATAATTGTGACAGTGAGCTAGTACCCCTTGCATCTTAGATGTGACAGTACAAAAAAAGTGTGACACCTAGATGGCAGGGTGCCTCCTACTAGCATCATAACAGCTGGAGCCAATAGGGTTTGAATCTCACCACTGCCAGCCAAAGTGAAGTAATAAAAAATTGCACACAATTCTGTTCCAGTAACTAATTTAAAAAAGTACAACCTGACCCCCAAGAACATAAATTGAATATGCACTGCCACCCTGGTCATGGGCTTCCAATCTTCACACTCAGTCTGGACTGCACACAGATTACTTATAGAGTTGAATCTTTGGTTAAGCACTCACAGGCCCCTGTCTCACTGATTTTTCTCTCTGTGAACTAATGTCTTCCAATCCCATTGTATGCATGGTAACTGGCTTTCATATAAAGTAGCATTTAGACATACAAACACAGACACAAACACACACACTCACACAAACACACACACACACACACACACACACACACACACACACACACACACACACACACACGCACACGCACACAAACAACTCCTGGGGAAGGCACACAGAATTCCTTAATTCTGTACAGCCTTCTTCTTGACATGATAGTACTGCCACTACCTTGTAAAAGCCCAAAAATTCCAGTTATCTGTTGCTCTTAAATGAAGCCAACTATAAAATACACTGATTAATATGTATTTCTTATCAGGAAAATAACAGTGAAAAATTATTCTCACAAATAAGTAATAAATAAATGCCAATCATAACAGCTTAAAGTTTAATACATGTTACTTACAATAATACAGACAATACTGCAAATACAGAGTAAAATATACATAGTGGTACACACAGAGAAATAAAATAAAGGGCAATACAATAGACATGTTGCATATAGACAAACCTAAGCTCCAGATATCTAGGTTCCTTATATAGATCTTCCTTCAGAAATACTAGCCCTAATTGTGACAATGTGAGGTAGTGTCAGCTATTCCAGAGAGAATAGAGCAGTGCATGTGTAACATATGCCAGATGGAGTTTTGTAAAGAATTTTATGTCATTTGTATATCAAACTGATTTGTACGGATGCTTGTGTTAAAAATGTATTTGTAAAGCCACCTATGTTAAAAAATGTATCAACAGTGGGTCTTGCTGAACAGAAAAAAATATACATTTATATCAGACTGTACTGTTGTAACTGAGGAAATGTATATATGTTAACAGAGAATGCTGTAAAGGAAGGGGTTAAGCTCAGCCCAGCTTATCTTAAGAAAAATAGATTGAAATTAAATGACTTGGTTTAGGCCATAAAGATTTTATCTCGCAGGCCTAAATGCAACCAGATGGAATGTCTGGGCTGGGATCCTGCTCTTATTGTTCTTGGTGGTGAATTAAATGCTACTCTGCTGTGACAGAGAATGGCTGGTTAGACTCTACACGAAGGATGAAAATATTGGAATTGTTTTATAGTCACCAGATGCCTTAGCAAAGCTTCAGGTGTGTAATGTGACATATCTGTGCTAGATTCTGGTTCAGCTTCTAGTCGGGGGGTAGTGTGGGAACTACTGAGTCAGATGATCAGATGTGAAGTCATTCTATAGCCAGCACTAAAATTGTTTGAGATATTAGTAAGAGATGTGACATGAGACACTCAGCACTAGTCTTGGATCTGACAACAAGACCACTCATCCACTTCACCTTGCCTTGCTTTAGTAAGTAATCAGGGAATTGTAATAATTCAGTCAGTTAGGAAAATAGGGAGATTAGCTAAAAGTGTTGTTTTTCTGTGTCTGAGTCTTTCCATCTATATTATTTTTTATATTTCATGTGAATTGAAACTCTGGTTTGTATTGTAAATAGATGTTCAGTATTTTCATGTTTTCTAGTTTATTTGTTATTAAATACATCTAAACATTTCATTGTGGCTATTTTAGAAAATAGTTTAACCTTTGAGAGTAATTACATTGATTTGGCAGCACTGTGGCTTCATGCTCCCAAAAGTCTTGCCGCTTGGTCAAACATTACTATTTGTATAAGTATTCATTTTATTTAGAATAATTGGGTACCCTGGTAAGAGCCTTAAAGTAGCTGGCTGGTAGCAGTGAATTTACCTTATATTCTGAAAAATCCCAAATGAAGGAAACACAATCAAATAAAGAATGCAGTTAGATAAAACACCAATCAAATTTATTTCAATACTTGACAACAATATGGTAAGCGCTTTCACAATAGTTCAATATTGCTTCATCAGACCAAGAGTAACAACTAACATAGATCCTTATATAACATTTCTGAAGCTCAAAATTCCAACTAGCCATTCAGAAGCTAACAGATCAAAAATCAATTACAATTTAAAGACAAAGTAGCTAATTCCTGCTCAAAATCGAATATATAATATATCAAATGACATTATAGCTTCTAAAGAAATTTTCCTATATTTCATATTTTGTAGAAACAGAAGCTGATAATATACAATAAATATATAATAGATGAATTAAATGAATTAAAATAAAACATATAAAAATATATATTTAAAATTTAAGGAATATATATGTCAAAATACTTATATTTACTAAAAATATATATATATAAATTCAATGCTTAATTTGTAAATGCAAATACGACCCATAATATTATACATCTAGACTTCAAAACAAATGCATATATAATTTACAAAGTTTAACATGTAACTACGTGATATAGCTACATTTAAATGTTATAAGCCTTTCTTATGCTTATTGACCCTCCTAGACTTCAGAACAGGTTTCAATGGGATACTGTCATTCAGACCGTGTCCCCTATGAGAGCCCAAACGTAGGATCCACTGCAGTTCTAAAGTTTCTGTTTTGTTAACTATATCTCCCATTCTTACATTTTCATCCACTACTTGCAATAAAAATGTATGTTGTAATCCTTCTTTTAAAGAATGTTTAGCTAAAGCACTGTATTCTAAACCCTTATTAGTGCAGTATATATGGTCCCTAATGCATTCTCTAAAATGTCTATTTGTTTTCCCTGTATAGAATTTAAAGCAGCGTATGCAATGTGCACAATATATTACATTTTTTTGTATTGCAGTCAGCTTGAGCTCTTAATTCCCAGAGTTTTCTTGTCTCAGGGTGTCTAAAAAATCTGGACTCATCTATATGTTGGCAGTGGGCACATTTCCCACATTTACTTGTCCCATTCAAATTATTCAATGGGAGAGATATTGTGTTGGTATTTCCATTACATAATAATTGTTTCAGATTCTTTTTATTCTTATATATAAATTTAGGCTGACGCCCCACTATGGCTGCAGTTTCAGGATCTGTAAGAAGAATGGACCAATTTCGTTTAACAATTTGTTGTATGTTGAAAATATTCTGAGTATATGTGAGGATCAATGGTACCTGATCCAGTGTAGATTTCACTTTTCTATTTATGGGTCTATCACTGTAATATGGATGGGCATGATCCATCCTCTCATTAATCACCTCTCTGTGAGTTCGAGTAATCTCGTCTTTATCATAACCTCTCTTCTCAAACTCCGTAGCTAATTGTATCATACTTGATGTAAAATCTTGTTCTTCACATGATAGCTGAGATATTCTATAATCTTGACCCCCTCATTATTCTTTGGAAGGTGAATCTCGGATGCGTGCTATTTCTGTGTAAGTATGTTGGACAATAGCATGCTTTCCTATAAAGTTTAGTGGATAAAGAGTTGCCCATTGTTGTTACTGAGACATTTAAAAATTCCATTGACTTAGTTGAATGCTTCATAGTAAATTTCAAGAAATGGCCAGTACTATTCAGGTAATTATGGAATTCTATCAATGCATTTTCATCACCCTCCCAAATAAGGAAAAGGTCATCAACAAACCGTCGATAAAACCCTATATGTGAGTTCTGCTTATTTAATATAAATTGATGTTCCCACTCTGCCATAACAATATTGGCATAGGTATTTGCACAGCTGGTGCCCATAGTGACACTAGCTGTTTGCCAATAGCATGTGTTCTGGAAGATAAAGACATTATAGTCTAATACTATCTCCAGTAACATGCATAAGAAATCAATGCATGTTGGTGTTAACTTTCCTAGTCTCATCATAAATTTCCGTACCATATTAATTCCTTCATGGTTTGGAATGCAGGTAAATAAGGAGGTGATATCAAAAGTTACTAAGAATTCCGCTTTGGAATTCTCATGATATTCCTTGTACAAATCTCTTAGGAAATGTTCAGTATTTTTAATATTATAGGACATTCATTAAGGTAGTCCTTAAATTCCCCATCCAAGTACACTGATATTGGCTCTGTTAACCAACCTGCTCCTGCAACTATGGGGCGTAATGGTGGTTTAAATGCATTTTTATGAATTTTCGGTAACCCCTTTATTTGAGGTATTAAAGGTTCTGTTACCATAAAAAATTCAAATAGAGGTTTATCTATTAATCCTGTAGACAAACATTCCATCAAGTCATTTGTTATCCTATTTCTTAGGGTCTCAACAATACTAAAATCAACTTTCTTGAAAGTAGTAATATCAGACAACATTTCAAGCATAGTTTCACAATAATATTCATGGTCTAATATCACAATAGGACCACCTTTATCAGATGGTTGAATTACTATATCATTGTTATTACATAATTTATCAAGTGCTTGTCAAGTGCTTGTCATTCACATGATGTCAAATTACTTTTAGTATTAATATCCAAAACAGAAGGAATCACCACGAATAAATAACTCCGTTTGTAGCATAAAGATGTGTTTTATTGTAGAATAAAATGAGCGCTTTCGCATAGAAAAAACTATGCTTCTTCAGATTTTAGTATTACTAACATGATAGTAAGCAGCCTCATAAATATCATTCTCATATGCTTTGATAAAATTTCAACATTATGTGGAAGCTGAGGAACATAAAGACCAGGTTTTCTATAGCAAGAACCAATAGGATATTTTTGCATCTTAAATAAAGATTTTAAAGCCACATTTCTGCAAAATAAATGGAGTTCTATCAAAAGTTCACTAATATCAGCCGAGGTAGTAGGGATAAACCCCAACCCTTTTTTTAAGAGTGAAGTTACAGCATCACTCAGTACATACATGGAAATATTCCAGATCAATTGTCCTGATAGCCCCACATCTTTTTCAGTGTTTGGGGGTTCACAGAGGTTCGAGCTTCCTTGTGCTTGCTGTTCACGTGTATTGTAGTATTGCATCCCAGCCCTCTGAGTGCTTCCGCTGATTCTTGAAGGGTAATGGTAGGTTTGGAAAAACCTGTTGATTCTGTTGGTTTAGAATTTTCCGACGGACAACTATTCCTCCATTAATATTAGAGTCAATGTTTTGGTCACTATTCAGTACTTCAGAACAGGATTCCATTACATCACCCATAGAAGGTGTAGAATAAACAGATGGTCCTTTCTCAGGTGTATTAATAACAGTAGATGATGAACTCAAGTGCTGTATATTATTCAGGTCTCCTGCTCCTATTGCGCTCACAGTGGTAGCATTGGTGTTAGCATTAGATTGAGTTGTTAGTGCAGGCTGCTGAATAATGTGTGATGTACTGTTCATGTTGTGAACAATATTACGTGGTCCTGTTCCCTCTCTAGAACGTGGCCAAGTAAATACATGTTGATTAGAAAAATCATATGTCTCTCGCTATTTTCCATTTTTTTGGGGTGAGCAACCTTTGCTCATATACACCTATTCTATCTATTAAATCATGAACAAATAACTCAGTGCTTTCTTCTCCAGCCAATTCAGCTAATTCACGTTGTTGATTAGAAATTTGTTCGATTAAATCCATCTCATGTGGATGAAAAAAGTCAACCAATAGCTGTAAATAAGCTTTGCTAGTATCCAGATTTATCTGTTGCCATTTGGCCAACAGTACCGGATATGTGGTGCCATATGAGGGCATATTTAGCACTCGAAGCCCTCTAGGCACTATGTTCAAATTTATACATGCCTCTAGATGAAATCTCTGTACAAATGCTTATGTTTATAAATGTTATTTTCTATTGCACGTTTTAAATTGTGTATAGAAATGTCATTATTGCTATGTAAAGCCGATACCTGCTGGAACGCTGCTATATCTTCAGTTAGTAAAGGATTACGTACTTCTTTCAAGAAGTTAAAACGACAATGGTTGTTCTTTATATTCTCCATTTGATTCCCTTTGGTTACACCATCTTTATTTGTGTTTCCTTCTGCCATATTGCACATGTAAACACCAAATAACCAAAAGCGAACGTCACCTTGTAGATATGCAGAAAAATCCCAAATGAAGGAAACACAATCAAATAAAGAATGCAGTTAGATAAAACACCAATCGAATTTATTTCAATACTGTGGCTTCATGGTCCTGAAAGTCGTGCTGCTTGGTCAGACATTACTATTTGTATAAGTATTCATTTTATGGAGAATAATTGGGTACCCTGGTAAGAGCCTTAAAGTAGCTGGCTAGTGTCAGTGAATTTACTTTATATTCTGTGTGGAGGTAGCAGAGAGCTAGTAAATCTGTGCCAGCCTTTCCCAGGTGTGTGTGTGTGTGTGTGTGTGTGTGTGTGTGTGTGTGTGTGTGTGTGTGTGTGTGTGTGTGTGTGTGTGTGTGTGTGAAAATCAAATGTCAAAGATTGTGTGTGTCAGCTAATTGGAACAGGGACACAGAGCACTGGTTTCTGCAGAGAGAAAGGTGAAGTCTTATTTGGGGCCTGGAGAAGGAGGGCAGCTCCAGAACTGGGTGTGCTCCTTGTGTTCTCTTAAGGGAATTTTTGCATGGTGCAGAGAGCCTTCTCATCTAACATTACCAACAAGACCATAATCCTCAGTGACGTTAATATCAACTGGACTGATATTCAGTCTCCTACTTCTCCAAACAACATAAACTTATACAGCTTCTCACAACTAATAAACTCTACTACCAGGCCATCTAAATACTTTTTCTCTGGTACTACTCTTGACTGGTTTCTTGTTTCCCACCCCCAATACATCTTGGACATCGGCATCCTACCTGACACTCTTAATGATCATCTTCCCTCTTTCAATTGTTGCCTTCCCTCCTCCTTACAATTATCCCACACTTATATCTCCGCCCTTTCTCTCAAAAACTTCAACCCTGAAACCTTCTCCAGCTCTCTAAAACACACAAACTGGAATCCTCTAAAAACTCTCTCCCTAGATAATGTAGTGGCCTACCTTAATACTACATTCTTTGACCTGTTAAATATCCTTGCTCCCTCCAGAACCAAAAGAATTAAAAGTAAAACTGTCCCATGGTTAAGCAAAGAAACTACAACCATTATGCATCTCCGTGACAAAGCCTGGAAACATTACCAGAAAAATAAAACCCATACCAACCTGACTGAATATAAGCTACTACGTAACAAAGTAAAAAACTTGTTGCATCTGACCGCAAATCCTATTTCTCCACCCATCAAAATAACCACAAGACCAACCCAAACAATTCTGGAATGGCATCTCCACCCTCCTCAATCCTGGCAAAAGAGAAAGCCCCTGCCCTGACCCAAATGTCCCAGACCTCTCCTTAGCCACCCAATTTAACTCCTTCTGTATTGATTCTATGGCCAAACTAATTACTTCCTTCCTTAACAAAGCTTCACTTCCACCTCCTCCTATCTCTCCCTCCCCTAACACTACCACCTCCCATCCCCCTTCCTTCACTGTTAAACCCATTCCTATCTCCACCATAAAAAACTCCTTTGGAAACTGAAACCATGCTCAGATGCCCCTGATGACCTTCCTTCCTACTTCCTCAAAATGGCTGCTGATGCCATCGCCTTTCCCATCTCCATTCTAATAAACCACTCAATGCAAGAAAACTATGTACCCCTACTCTGGAAAAAGGCCTATATCATTCCCCTTCACAAAGGGGACAATAACAACAACATTCCCAATTTCTGGACAACTGCTATCTTATCCCTTATCTCAAAAGTTATAGAAAAGTGTATCCACCTTCAACTTCTACCCTACCTCACAGACAACCACCTACTTACCCCCACACAACATGGTTTTAGACCTGGCCACTGTACCACAACTGCTCTCTTCTCCTTCCTCAAAAACATCAACAAAGCCTAGGATTATGGCTGTCTAGTGTCCACCCTGCTTCTTGACTTATCCAAGGCCTTTGACACCATCTCCCATAACCTTCTCCTATCTAAACTCTCTAATCTAAACCTATCCCACTCTTCTGCCAACTGGTTTTCTAGTTATCTCTCTGACAGACAACAAGCTGTCAAATGGAAAAAAGCCACGTCCTCCTTCCTTAATACACCTACAGGTGTACCCCAGGTTCCATATTGGGTCCCCAACTGTTCAACATTTTCATAAATAACTTCCACCAGAACATTCCTACTGCTAAACTGATTCAATACTCTATGATCATCTGCTCTGCCACTTCCACCTCCACTCTCTTAAAACTAACTCAGGATGCTTTCTCTTATACCGAACGTTAGATGATAGACCACCAGCTATCACTCAACGCATCAAAAACTAAAATTATGTTAATTTCCCCTTCAAAAAGTACCATTATAGACAAGAACTCATTCTTCATTACTAGCCAAAACAATACCTCTTTCGAGGTAACCTCCCATGCAATGCTTTTAGGCGACCTTATTGATGAACAGTTAAAATTCGATACCCACCTACTAATATAAAGAAAACTCACCAGAAACTAGGCATGATCTACCACCATAAGTGCTATATCACTCCCACTACTAAACTTGTACTGTCCAACACCTTCCTCATTCCTTCTCTCTTATATGGTGCCCCACTTCTTACCAACCATCAATTTTCTCTAAAAACAAAGCTATGCTCCTATTATAACAAAATTTCTAAGTTTGTTACTGGCTATAAATCCTCCTCCCACCACTGCAATGCCCTTCCCAAACTAAATTAGCTCGAACTTCAAAACCATCTTACCTATATTTAACTTACTTAAGTCCATAAACTCATCTTTAATCCCACCATCTGCCCCTCCCTTGCCTCCTCCTTCAAAAGGTACCTATCCAACAGACTTCTAAGATCAATAACCAGAATTTGCTTGAACTGCACAAGCCTGCTCATCCTCCAGGAAAACACCTGCTATCTTTTTCCCTAGCTTGCCTCTGGAACTCCCTTCCACCTCTGATTCCTACTACAGACAACCACTAAGACCCTGCTTTATTCCAATCTCAAACCCTCTGGGAATGTTCTTGCTCTCATCCCACATTACTCACCTCTTTTTCCCCATTTCTCACACTCCTTTACTTCTCTCTTCTCTGACTACGACCATCTTCATGTTTCTCATTTACTCCTACTCTTGCTCTATTTTTTCTTATTGTCCCACCCTTCTTATATTCCACAATTAACACCTCTTATCCCCCTGTCCTACTTTAACTCTGCTAAGATTCCATGTAAAACTGTGATGCCAATCCTGTGTTATTTCACATTCTAACAAATTTAACAGGAATATGCACCAATGGATTTTTCTTATTTTAATTGACCTATTTATGTGTGTGTGTGTGTGTGTGTGTGTGTGTGTGTGTGTGTGTGTGTGTGTGTGTGTGTGTGTGTGTGTGCGTGTGTGCGTGTGTGCGTGTGTGCGTGTGTGTGCGTGTGTGTGTGTGCACGCGCATGTGTGTGTGCAATTTTATCTTTTACTTTTTTAACTGAATTGTCACTGCAATCATAGATTTTTTATCATGTTATGTAATACCATCGTTCTTCAATAGTATTACATAAATGTAAATGCATTGTCTTCATATTATATTGTTGTTCATGGAGCTTTTCTTCCCTGGACTCCATTGAAAATGGGCTCTTCTTGGCCCAGTGGACTATCCTAGTAAACAAACATTCCTCTAGCAGTAAGAATAAAAACTCTGATTGCAGATAAGACAGAACAGAAAGAAAAAGATATTTACATTTTTAACAATTTCATCTGTTCTGGCATCACCTCTGGCTTCATAATATTTTAACTCTTTCATTTAGCCTGATATTACCCTGGCTTCACAGCAATATCTGAAACACAGTCCTTGTAGCAAACACCATACTAACATAGTCCTTGTAGCAAACACCATACTAAAGAAACTTGCTATTAAAATTTTACATGAAGAAATAAGAGAGCATAGTTTGTGGCAGAGAACGTACATGTGATGATGACCTACTAGGGATGGACTGTACTGCCAGTCTTGGTTAAACAGTGTACATTTCTATTTGTTAAGAAATTATGGATGATAAAATGAACACCATCATATCAAAATCTAAAAATATTGCATTGATGCTTCCTGACAATATCCCTGGAGGTATCTTAGAGGGCATGATGCACATGTTTAGCCAGTCCACTAACAGCACTTTTCAACTTCAATCTCTATACAGATTTTGTACTAAGTAAATGGAGAATGACTATAGTTATTCCTCTGCATAAGAGAGGACCTTTCAGAGACCAAGGCAATTACAGACCCCTAAGTCTGACTAGCCTCATATACAAAGCGATGGAAAGACTTATCATGGAACTAATCAATCAGGACATAGGGAACCTTGAAACACTGGTCCCATCTAAACTTGGATCAAGAGTGGGGCATGTTTACTCAGCTTGCTGCACCTTTTTGAAAAGGTCACCAGAACAATGGATGATGGTAAAATGATACACATCACAAACCTCAACCTGGCAGAAACTTTTGACATAATCCCCTACTCAAACATAGTAGAAAACCTAAGTGAACTTGAAATAAATCCCTATTGGTGCTAATGAATTGCTAACTGGCTCACAGATAGGATGCAGGAAATAAATCAAAACAGGAGAAAGTTGCCTCCACAAAGGGGAACAGTCATTAGTGTAGTCCTCCAGGGTTTTGTGCTAAGATCTGTACAGTTTGGCATCTACCTCTCTTAAGTAAAGGCCAATACCAAAGGGCTCTGTCTGACTAAATTTGTAGATGGCTATAAGCTGGGAACAGTCACTGAATCCCCAAATGACTTAGCCATCCTGTAGGAAGATTTGCCTCAAATAAATAAATGGTGCCAAAATCATGGACTAAAAGTAAATGGCAAAAATGCATTATATGGATTATCATATACTATGGGAAGTCATCTACCCCAGGGAACTACCACATTGACAATACGCCCCTAAGAGGTGACCCAGTTGTTTGGGATTTTGGAACTTATGTGGATAGTGACCTAAGTTTTGTCCAACATGTGTCCAGTGCTGCAAGAATGTCCTTCTATATTGCACAGCTTATAAACAAAAGGATTATGTCTAGATCAAGAGATGTCATTGTTCCCCTTTAAAATAATAAAATTAAAAACAAGTCATAAAACCAAACTTCTTTTATTTAAAAAACATGTAAAAAATGAACCACATAGCTTAAGTGCTTCCATCCTGCTAAATGGGATTTCTTCAAAATCAACTCAAAAAGAATCTGATACACCTTATCTCATTCACTGCAACGGAGCTCAGGAAGTTTGCACTGTAACTTTCAATGGGCGGAGCCTAAGCCTTTTAATAGAACCAAATGATGTCCTCACATTTCAAACAAATGTTCATATCTCTGGAACCATAGGAGTTATGAAGGAAGTATGAATGCATAGTCTTCAGCACAAACCATTTTTATAGTAGTCATATTATTTAGGTTCTAGGTCTTAAACCGAATTTTAAAAATCACAGTAAATACAGTAACTATTACATTTGTAATATTTTGTAAACAACTTACAATATCTCAGCAACCACTCAAGTTACACACATACTGTCAACAGCATTTTATTCAGTTAGCTGGGAGCATTCATATGAGACTAAGGAGTGCTGTCTGTATAACTTAGTTGTTGAGATATTTTAAAAAATGTGGAAATTGCATCTATATAAATTAATATCATAAAAATTGACCCGTGGTGGTGGTGCTGCGGTAGCATTGTCGCCTCACAGTAAGATGCTGTCTGGTTCGATTCTCAGCTAGAGCGTCTTCTGCATGGAGACATGCGTGAATGGGTGTACCTTCATTGAAGGTTGTGTGCCAGAGCTGGTAACTCGGCATGTAAAAATCAACTACCAATCATTAGTGGACTGGAGTTCCATTGTGGCGACCCCTAACATGGGAAAAGCCGAAAGACACAACAACAACAACAACCTATTTACCTGCACTAGACAGGTAGTTGAGTTTGTCATTGTGTAAGCTTTAAGGTGAAATCTTTTAAAACCTTGTTCATAATATGTTTTTTGAATTAATGATGCAAATATGAGCAAGCAATATTTGACGTCTAGAGGCGTCAGTAGGAGTTAATTGCAGATGCACCTGGAGGCATCACTCGGATGTAATGGGTTATATGCCATCAATAATAAAATCATTAAGGTAATTATCTTTTCTTAAAGGTCCATGACACAATTTCACAGTGAATAAATTTCCATTATATACATTAAAAAAAAATTTATAACTAACCAACCAAACTAAGACTAAAAATTCACCAAAGTCATACTAACCTACCTATTAAGATTTTGTTAAGGCCCTAATATTTAAACTTGGTTGTAGGAAGATATATTCATTTAGACCTGGAAACGTTAAGGCATGCAACCTAATTTGCCATTTCATTTCTTTCTCTTCCAGTTTCAAGTTAATAGACCCTCCTCTACGGTTATATGTAACTTGTTCTAATATGCCAAACTTGTAATGTAATAAAAGCTGGACAAACTAAAGAATGCTTATATAAAGCCTTATTGAGATTCTCCTTAACTATTTGATACTGATGCTCATAAATTCTTTTTCTGAGGGTCCTCTCAGTTTTACCTGTTCCCCTTTACTCAACCTTCATTAGGCCAGTCATTGAGTATAATGCCCCCTTTGGCATGTATTTGCCTAGCCACATGCAACAACTTGAACACCCGCAGAGATGTCTTACTTAAAGAATACAAAGCCTAAACAATATGTCCTACATGGACTGACTCAAGGCCTGGTCATTATGGTCAGTATCCTACAGACTTCTAAGAGATGAGCTAGGTCTGGCATACAAAGCATCCTCCAACCCAGTACTGATGCATTTCCCACACATCAGCTAGTCAAATGGCATCAGAAATACTCAGTTTAGGGATCTAAACCTCATTGCAACCTCAACAAAATGGTTTGGAGTGACAAAGGTTATCTCACAGAAGATATTGCCACTCTGGTACAGACTCCCCATCCACATAAAACAAATTTCATCCCTGTCCATATTCAATTGCAACTTGAATCTACGAAGGGGAAACAGAAAATTTACCCCAGGACTGCCCCTTGTACTAGTAATGCACAGACGCAGTTTCTAAATTCTTTAGCCTATGTATATGTTCCCTCAAATTATCTGTGATATAATCCAAGGTAATCTTACTAAAGGCAATTTACAATTATTGACCATGGGTTGGGTAAGGATAATCTAACACCAAATGGTATAAGTTAATTCCAGCATCAACAAAGGAAATTGGCTGGGCTTAAAATGGCCTGCAAGGGCAGTTAGCCTAATACTTACCTATGAACCAGTGAACAGACTTAGAGGATTATATAAATCAAGCATTTAGACAATCAGTAGATTATCAGCTCAGCTTTGAAATGTATGAAACTAGGCCATGCACTTTTCCACAGAGAAACAGTGGCATTCATTGTGTTGTAGACCTGTAACCTCAGCAAACAAAAGTCTTCACCTGGAATAAATAAAAGTCCTTGTAGGATTCTAAAACATTAACAAGTTGATCATATTGCTTTTTATTTCATAGACAGTAACTTTTTCCAAATGCTTAAAATACATTTGGGTATCAAAATTCCTTGTTCAGCTTTGCTTCGTGCTCTCAACCCCTTTTACTGCCTCCTTTCTCTCCTCTGCTTGATAACTTTCCTCCTGTACACTCTCAGCTTGACACAAGTGAATTGATAAATCAAACTTGCATACTTAATAGTATACTAAAAACTTGCATGGTATATTTTACATTTCATCTGCAAAACAACAAACCTCCACATCCAGCTGTACAGGGAAAGCACAAATGCTATAACTATTATAGAGTGTATCAACATTTGCTTAATTTCTTGCATAAGCTCAGAAAAATAGGCTTGCACTTCTAATAGGCAGGCCTTATTTTATTATTCCATTCCTCACTCAGAAAATAGATACAACATTCTAGTATTTCTGCATATATATTGTTTACTTTTTCATTTCCAGAAAGCCTGATGGATACAAGAGAAAAAAACTGCAAATAGTAAGTTAACTGTCCTGTAAGCTTACATGTCTTAACTTGTTTGCCTCAGCTAATACTTTTATTTATACTTTATTGAGCAAGTTAGTCCCACTAGGCCAATGGCCTATCGTCAGGAAAGACTTAAGGTGGTATTCATGCTAACTAGGGGAAATTTGGCTAGGATACCAAGGAAATGCCACTTCTCTTTTTGGTAAGTGCCATGGAATCTTTTACATCCACCTTAGCTACTTCCAACTCAAGCAGATGCGGCCTCGGTTTAACTTCTCATCTGAAGAGTGGCAAACCCAGGAGTGCAGCACCTCCTTGTACAACACTGCAGTGTCACTTTTGGAAAAGTAATCGAACATTTGTGGTGTCAAAATAGAACCTATAGCCTTCTAAACCAAAGATGAGTGCAATACCTGCTGAGCTACCGAGCAGTGGTCTTACTAATTTTACTGCAAAAAGTTCTAATCTCCCTCCCCCATTTTTATGTGCATATGCATAATTCAATTTTCTTTATTTGTACCCACCTATTTGATTCCATGAGGTACCTAAACACCTTCCTTGCTGCAACATGACCAACTTTTACCTATACCATCCTTGTGTACTGTCAAGCACGGTAAGGCTATTATAGACCTATCTTATCATATTTCCATATATTCCTTCCCCATACTTCATTTACTTTACGTATCAGAGGCTTCTGGACAAAGATAGTTGCCAGTGAGTACCTCTACTCTTCTATGTTAAATGACTTTTAATAACAGTGATTACAGAACATGGGGTCAGATTACTTTTCAAGAGTCTTGGTTTATTATCTGTTGTCTAAGCAGAAAGACTGACAGCCCCAGACTATTTGCTTGATGTCGTATATGAGTTCACACTGCTTATTTATACTACTGTTTCCTGATACTTAGCATTCTGTCTATAGTTAAGTTTAGCCGCTGGTCAATGCCACTCTGAAGAGATTTGGCAGACTTGCTCAAATCACCAGAGTAAGGCCTCCACACTGATATGAGGTGCCTGTTTGGATCTCGAGTGCTACTTTATAGAAGGCAGACAGTTTATTACGCATCATGTACAGAGAAAGACATCTCTTCTGCTTATGACTTTTGCTGTCTCGTGGACTCATTCTTCAAACAATCATCTTTATTTTTTAAGATCACTGGAAAAATATACAGATTCAGTATCTCAGATGTTCTTTTAGGAATTCCTGGGAAGTTTGGGGAAAGGAAAGCAGTGTACACAAGTGCGTAAGCAGGGGAAGTTCCTCTCATTTTAGCCCTTGCACCTTCAAATTCAGACTGTTTAAGGAGTGATTGTTCTGCATGGGGACTTAAATCAAATCTATAAAATTAGGAGAGCAGAGGTCTGGTGTTGGAGTTTAACTTAAAGGGAGATATATCTTTCAGTCTGCAGTGAAATAACTTATCTGAGAGATAACAGTTTTTTCAGAAAGTTTATGTCTGTTATCCAATGTTAGTGTTCACTTCCTATGAGGAAAAGAATGAGAATGACCCCACTGCCCAACTTTCACATGCATGCTAACCCTAACCCTAACCCTAACCCTAACCCTGACCCTGACCCTGACCCTAACCCTAACCCTAACCCTAACCCTAACCCTGACCCAAACCCTAACCCTAACCCTAACCCTAACCCTAACCCTAACCCTAACCCTGGCCCTGGCCCTGACCCTAACCCTAACCCTAACTCTAGCCCTAACCCTAACCCTGACCCAAACCCTAACCCTAACCCTAACCCTAACCCTGGCCCTGGCCCTGACCCAAACCCTAACCCTACATATTAACTAATGAAATCCCTTTCCACAACAGTACCATTATTCAGACAAACTTGGTCTGAGGGTACTGCTCGACAAACTTGGTCTGAGGGTACTGCTCAGGCTTTGGCTGAGTGACTGGATAACGAAAGAAATTGTTTGTTTTCCTTTCTTGATTGCCTGGATTTTGATGTTTTTCTTAGTTTGAGTAAGTTTCTTTTCAAAATGCTAGCATTGATTCCATGTGATTCGGTACTTGTGCACTTTGACAGGATGTCGCATAAGCATATGTATACATACTGCAACATCAACAGTAGCAGTTGCATGAGAAATATAGAGATTCATGGTAAAATATAAAGCAGGAACCAAAAAATACATCAGCACAGTGAGTAAACATTTACTGGAAGCAGACATTGCAAACAGTGGTTTTGCCCTAAAGGGCTTTTTCAATTTTTCATTGGGTAGCTACCCAGATGAAGGTTTATCATAATCATACTTGAATAAAATAGTGAGAACATAGCTTCCAAAAGTCAGAAGTAGTCAGTCATGAGCAGTCCTAACCACAATCTCCAGGACTGCAGTTCTACTGAAACCTATCCATTCCATTCTGGCTGGTTGATTCAAAAAACGTGTACTTTACCAAGTAACATATGTTGTTGCTTTGGCAGAAGGAAAGGCAGTGACTTGCTGACATTCTGCCATACTATACCTCCCCCTAAGCATTAATACACTAGCTTATTTGTGAGTTGCAAAAAACAAGACACACTATCAGTTTTTCATGGTACTCCCATGAAATATTGAACATTCTACCATGCAAAAAACTACAATCAGAAAAACGTGACTAAACTTTTCAGTAAGGTATTCCTGAACATTATCACCTGTTTTAGATAGATTACTTTTTTTCCTATCAAATTTGTTGGTTAAAATGTTAAATTATTTTTTCTTTATTCAATAGAAATTAAAATACTGATTGTGAAGCTATTTCTTTAGAGGACAACAAAACCTTAGCTTGAAAACTGATGCTGAACATCCTGTATAAAAATGAGAGTTTCTCCCTGTGGAATACCGGTCTAATAAAAAAACAAAATATTATCCCATAATATAATCAGCAAACAACAAGAAAAAAAGAAAGACTTTCCCCAGGATTTAATAAAATACGTATAGTCACGGTGTAGAGCCGACATGGACTGTTACTGTGTCCATGTACACAGTCTCCCCTCAGCAGTGTGGCATGCATATTAATGATGATGTGTTGCTGAGGGAGAGCTGAAGAGCATGGTTATAGAATCAGTGAGGGGAGTGTGTAGTGATAACTGTACCTGCAAAGGAGTAAGACACTCCCTGCACTGTCCTAATGTTTTATTTTTATCTAATTTTATTTTTTTTTTTTTATAAAAAAGCATGAGTGAGCAGTGAGGCACAGAGCACATCAATGCTAAGTGGTGCCCAATGTCCAGACATCTAAAAATAGAAACTGGATGTATTTAATTATTTAAATGTATGGTTAAGCATAGCTGAGCATGTTTGTGTGGCGAGGTGTGGTGCTCAGCAATGCTTATAGGTAGCTCAATGTTATATGTAAATATACACCTGATGTCTGGATATCCATGTAGCTTAATGGGTAGAGTCACAGCTCCATGTGCAGTAGGTCCAGGGTTTGAATACATGGAAGGCAAATAAATATTTAATTTTAAAATAAAAATTTTGTAGATCAACTTAAAATATAGCTTCGCTGCGCTCTGCTAAGCTCTGCTGAGACCTGTTAAGACCTGCTAAGCACTGCATAAACATGATAACATCTGCCAATGTTTATGCCCTGCTTAGCATTGCCTGGCTGGTTTGTGTACTGCTAAGCTCTGCTAAAACTTTGGTAATGCCTGTTTTCATACATCTTAGCTCAGCTACACTGGTTTGCAAGGTGCTAAGCAACTCAGCAATTTTTTGATGCGTAAGGGTGGGAAAACAGCCTATATTAAGTCCAATAGGTGAGAAATCAGCAGAATCCATTAGAGTCCTGTCTCTGAATGGTACTAAGGCTGGTGTTAGTGAAGGTGCATGCTTTCAGGCATAGCACTGGGGCATTCTGCAGTCCAGGGTCATGGTTGGACTCCTAGTAAAAAAAACATGAAGACTGGCTGCTGCAGGGAGGTTTTCAGGGCTCAGAGTGCAAGGCAGAGGCCTAGGACCAGCTGGCAAGGGAAATCACCAGTGTTACTGGTATCTCCCATACAGGTAAGCAGTATCGTCTCCACCATGATGACCTGAAATGGAGAAAGGGGCTCTCTTGGACTCAGCCAGGGAATGCCCCACACGTATGTAATTTAACCTCTGTTTCACTAATATCTAATCTGAATCTCTGCAAAACTGGCATGCATAATGGTGTGCTTCTCTCCCAACAGCTGCAGAGGAGAGGACTCACAATGTCGAGTCGCACACTGGGCACCTGGCCAGGGTGTGCTGTGAGTACAGATGTATTATGCTAACTGCAGTGAAATAAGCATGAAAGGGTAAAGCATTAACTGCATGACAGTATATTCAATAAAGCTTGTAGTGCAATAAATGTGGAATTAGAGCTTTATTGCAAGTAATGAATAATGCCAACTTTTGTGCAATAAAAAGCATGAAACAATACCAGGAACTGTGCATTAAAATATATACAATAAAGTGTATAGTGCAATAATTGTGGAATAAGAGCTGTTTTGAAAGAAATTAATAATGGCAACTGTTGTGCAATAAAAAAACACAAAGCAATACCAGGAACTGCATTAAATATATACAATAAAGTGTGTAGTGCAATAATTGTGGAATTAGAGCTGTTTTGAAAGAAAGAAATAATAACTGATCTGCAATAAAACATGAATCCATATCAATAACACTACAGAAAATGGTGTACATCAGGATTGTCTTGTAATCATTGTAGTAGAGCTGTATGCATTCAGGCTGTATAACAGGATTGTCTTGCTGTAACCATTGCAGTAGAGCTGTATGCATTCAGCCTGTACATCAGGATTGTCTTGTTGTAACCAATGCAGTAGAGCTGTATGCATTCAGGCTGTTAGGTGAAGTATAGCGCTGTAATAGCTGTAGAATGCAAATCTAATGGCTGATAATTTTATTGTTTAACACATATAGTACTGTTCAAGGCTGTCTCTAGGCCAATATTGTTCACATAATGCTCTGTCATCCTCAAACATCAGGTAAGCAAGGTATATGGGAGATGTAGCCCGCTCCATAATCTGATATTGTTTGTTGCCTTTACAGATATTTCAACCCACTAACAATAAAGTGTGCACTCCAGCATTGTTAGACTGATATATAGCATACCTACTATCTGTTATTCTTTTATGTCATGCATGTGTGTTCTACTGTCACTGCAGTCTAGTATAACAACATAGTAGTACTGCCAGATCATATTTTTTCCAGGTAAGCTCTAGGCAGAAATCAGTCATTTAGTAATCAACAGTGACTCAGTAGTTCAGTTTGTTAAATGCCCCGTATATAGTACATTATTATAGTTATTATAGTAGACCATGGTTGGAATTCAGTGATAGGTAGCAATAAATATTATAGTAGTAGTCATGTAATGCTCACAAAGTCTCATTTCACAGGAACTACAGGAAAATGGGTGAGGTCGCCCATATTATGAGTAGAGAATTGTGTGTTTAGATTTCCCAGACTGTTAAAATCATTAGCAAGTATGTGAAGCAATGTGCAGTCAGAAATAACATGTGTAATCCTGGTATGGCTGTACTCCTGGAGTGTCTGTTAAATTTTGCTGCAGTTGCAGTCACTGCTTTTGGGTTCCATTCTCATGCCTGCCAACCAAGGCATGACTGTTGTTTAGTGTCTGTACTGTACACATGCATGTCTCTCAAGTGTTGTAATTTCATGTTATGTAATTAATACTGCATAATCCACCTGTTACAGGAATACCATGGTAATGAGTACCTAGATTGAGCAGTAGCACTTCTTCAGCCCACAGAACACCTTGGTAGTTATATAGGTCCACCTGATGTGCCAGTGTTCTGTGTAGGTGCACACCCACAGTTGTTATCATTTGGCCCATAGTGTCCCATGCATATAGCTTGCGATGTTACATCATCTACAGGAGGCTTGTACTCACTGTAAATGTAAAGAAAATACAGACCCCATAGAGTAGATAGTAGTACTGTTTCAAGGAATTAAGCATCACTTTTACTAACAGACTGCTTTTTTTCTCTCTCCTCACCCCTTATCTTCATTTATTTATTACTGTTATTCATTGGTTATGGTTTACTATTAACATATGTTGTTACATTAACTGTTTTTGAGGCATGTGTTATTGTCATTTATCATAATAGATGCATATTAACATATCTTGTTAAATTACCTATTTTGTTGGCCTTTTGCTGTAACTGTTACTGGTATGCTTTATACTGACTGTTCTGTTATTTATTGTTGTGTTTATTGTGCGGTGGTGGACGGGCTGCAGTTAACCAGGATCAACTGACGGTCATGGTGCACAGGATTGTTCATTGGAGCTATGAATGTTACCTGTGCCAGATTGAGGGCACACTGGCCAACCTGGTGGAGCAGGCTCACACTGGTACCCAGCCTCCAGCACAGCCACCCTCAGGGCAGTGAAGGAGCAATGTCGACTGTCCCATAGGTGGGATATGAGCCATGCTGCTGCCATCTGGAGGCATGTGCGAATTGGTTTCACAACACCCCCCACATCCAAGGTGTTTACTCCCACATGTGTCATAAACCACCCCTGTCTGCTGTCTTGTCTGTCTAAAAATTGCACAGTAGTGCAGCAGTAAGGTTGTCACCTCACAGCAAGAGGTTCTCTGATTCAATTCTTGGCTGGAGTGCCGTCTGTGCAGAGTCTACATGTTCACCTTGCATTCATGTGGGTTTCCTTCAGGTGCTCCGGTTTCATCCCATGTTACAAAGACATACGTCTGGAACGTTTCTCCCTGGGCATCTGCTGAAAATTGACTTTCGCAGTAAACAAATATTAAATAAATAAAATAAATGCATCCTCTCCTACCCAACTAACCTCCTTACATGTACCTGTGTACCTTCTCCTACATTCCACTCTCACGTTAAAAAAATGGACACCTGTCCCAAAAAAAAAAATCGCCCCATACATAGCTCTCCATGTCGCACATGTGTCCACTGGAGACCACTAATAAGGTCTAATTGGCATTAAAATACAGTTGTTGTCATCACCCCTCACCCTGGGGTTTGAGAGACCAAATTAATTTACAAAATCTGTCAAAATGTACAGCTATTGCTGTGCAAGACATGAATAGCTATGGGTCTTTCCTACACCCTTCCTGTACATCCCACTGCTTTTCAATATGTTTTCCCCCTGCTTGCCCACATTTCACCACTTTCCTATCACCCTTTTTCTTTTCTTTATTTTTTTAGCACAGATTTGCGGAGAGCTAAGCCAAGCAGCTCGGTGCAGCGTGCCATGCCGCTTCACTTAGCTATGCTTAAATTAGCTTTAGTGATTAAATGAGTTTATTACATTGTCTGAGATGTGCAAAATGAACACCTCTGCCAGGTTTCAAACCCGTGCCCCTCTCATGTACAGCCCACTGCATTAACCCACCAGGCCACACAGATCTGATTTAAAACCCCCACAAATTCTGGGCCACTATAAATACTTTACTGCACCCAGGTAAATCATCCACTTCTACCCCTGTATTGCCAAACAACCATGAAAATATCCCCACCCAATTTAACAAATTCTTTACTGAGACAGCCCTAGCCCTAGCCAACACTCAAAAACCTGATAGCAGCCCCTTACCTACAGAGACCCTTCCCAACTTCAGCTCAACTGACAACTCCTCCTGTTTTTCCCAGGACCCAATCCCCATTAAAACAATTACAAAACTCCTCAAAAATCTTAAACCAACCACTCTAGCAGCTGACAATCTACCAGCAGACTTCCTGCAAATATCAGCTGAAGCCATAGCCTATCCAGTGTCAATTCTTATAAATAGGTCAATATCAGAATGCAAAGTACCTCTCTCTTGTAAAATCTCACATATTATACCATTACACAAAGGGGGCAAGTCCCTGGAACTGACCAACTACCACCCTATTGCAATCCTATCACTTCTATCAAAAATATTAGAGAGAGTAGTTCATTCCCAACTAATGCAGTACCTCCTTAAAAAAGACCTGCTATCCACATCCCAACATGGTTTCCGGCCCTCCCACAGCACTACTACAGCATTACTCTCCTCCACAAACACTGTCAACCACCATCAAAATAATGGACTATTCGTATCCTCAATATTTCTACACCTATCAAAAGCCTTTGATATGGTGAACCATAATATGCTTCTAGAAACTCTATCTTCCCTTAACATAAGCCCCTCCACTATATCCTGATTCAGGAACTTATCTAACCGTCAGCAGGCTGTTCTATGGCAAAAAGATCTGTCCCCTCTACTACCAGTTAACATAGGTGTCCCACAAGGGTCCATGCTTGGGCCTTTGCTATTCTCACTATTTACTAACCAAATAGCATCATCAGCACAATCTGCCTCAGTTGTGCAATATGCAGATGACACCACTATTATATGTGCCTCCCCTACCCTACATGAACTAAGAACCATTACTCAAAATAACTTTTCCTTAGCAGAAACATGGTTCACTAACATAAAACTTATTATCAATCAAAAAAAAACAAACTCATCCTCTTTAGCCCCGATATATCTCTGCCACTAAATAATGACTTTACTATAACAGCTAAAGACAAGACACAAATCACCCCAACAACAAAAACAAAACTATTAGGCATTGAAATCGATAGTAATCTAAAATTTGACATACACATAGCCCAAACAATTAAAAAAGTTAACAAAAAGCTTGGCGTCCTATACAGAAACTGTCAGTTCATCACAAAACCTACCAAAGCCACCTTAACGCCTCCCCTATCTTAACTAACCTTCACCACATAGAACTAAGCAAACTGGAATCCTGCTCCAATAAGATTGCCCAGTTTGCTACACATGCCTCTCATAGATCCCATCACTGTTTAGCCCTCAACCAGCTCAACAGACTTGAGTTTCCCCAACTACTCCTACTCAACCAACTATCAATAGCTCACAAGCTCTACTACATTCCCAACAAACCCCCTGCACTCCAGGATCTAATTCACCCCTACACCACCACTAGAACCCTAAGATCAAGTTTGTAGAACCACATAAATGTCATCAAACATAAGAATGAGGCTGGTAAAACTCTCTTTGCCTGCTCTATTGCCAGTACCTGGAATTCACTTCCAACCCACTTAACTGCCACCACCTCTACTTCCCAATTTAAAAAACTTCTTAAAACCCACTACACCAATAACTGCCTCAGCTCATGTTACTCCCCAAGCTAGTCCATACCATTGCACTGTTGCTGGGATTCAGCTATGAATCAAAATGTTCTCCCCAAGTCCAACTTGTAAAAACAATTAAGTGAGAATTAGATTACTACCACATATGTTAGACAATGTGAACCTTTATGATCTATACTCTAATTTATTCTTAACATACATGGCTTTGTTTTCTTCATTACGACTAATTCTTTCCCCTTTAAACTGCAGTAGGGCTGGGAGCCTTCTCCCAAGACCTAACTATCCTCATATGTAATAAATTTATAATGTGTTTTTTTATTTCTTTTTGTAAACATGTTTTGTACTATGTTTCCATATTCAAGACTGTTTTTAGCTACTTTTTTCTGTATTAATGTTTGGAGCTTTTCTCCCCAGGCCCCCACTGAAAATGGACCTGTGTCCAGTCAGACTTTCCCGGTCAGCAAATGTAAAATAAAATAAAATAAAAACAGGTGTTTCCAGCAAAACATACTAAGTGGCACAGTCATTAGGCATGTAACTGAAATAAACACTAATGGGAAAAATGGGACTGTACCTTGGACTCTGATGCAATAATGCACCAGCAGACAGCCAAAGGCATAATAATGGATGTAAGGGAGGCTTGTGATAGCAGATAAATGTGCCCTTTTATCAGCAACTTCTGGAATGACACCTGCTAAGGCAGCAATGGCAAAGTACATGTACAACTGGGACCCTAGTGCAGAAATATAGCCATATGAAGCCAAGCACATACTGATGGATATAGAAATGTTTCCACAGCCTATGTATATGCATATATATCTTGCAAATACATGTGCTTTTGCAGTGACTCAGCAGTGCAGTGTGTTAAATGCCTTGCATGCAGTAGATTTTGCCTCACATAGTCCTGAGTTCAAATCCAGTTTTATCTAACAGTTCAATTACATTATTATAAAGACAGCAAGTAATGACTGAGTCATACAATCCTAATCCACTCAGGTTACAGCTAGTTAATGAACTGTTACCCATTTTTTCAAGTCAGAGGTCTACAGGTATGGACACATTACACATATCCATATAGCCGAATTTTATGAAGCCTACTACTCTGTTATTGGCACTGTTGCATAACAGATGTACCTTAATCACATGCCTCGATTGAAAATTCATCAGAGATCCACAGGTTTTTGTGAAAATGACCAATACTATGTGGCAAACATCCTGACAGCCTGCTAACATCTGTATAGTTGACAGGTGTGGTACCTACAGGGAACATATACTACAGTAGGTTTGCATTGTTTTCTGTCATTGTGGCACACTGATGTTGCTGGACTGTCCCCGTACAGTTGTAACACTGTTAACTGTCTGGCAGTGGCCATATGATACAGTAGTGGGAGTTTGCCCATAGGGGACACACCACAGTAGACTGCACTGCTGGGTGTTGGAACATACAGCATACTCTGTCACAGCACACTGGAACATACCTCAGTATTGTTTCTATCTGGATAGTGTCTACACATGTACAGTGTTGCCAGACTGTGGAGTATGATGTGTGAGGGAGCAGTGGATAGTGCAGGTCATTATAGGTGTGCTGGATTTGTACATACTGGATGTCCACATATATGGTCCTGTAATGTGTTTCCCTTTTGTTGCCTTTCAGGGATCATGTACTGCCGAAGACATGCCCCCTTCTCAGAGGTGGATAATGACATGATTCTGTCTCCTACAGGCTTTTGAGGGGCGATCTATGCCTGGCATACAGGGCATTGTCACACCCCACCCTGATGGACCTCTTGCATATCCACAAAACAAATAGTAGCAGAATTACCCATTCTAAATAATTAAACCTTGTCTGTGATATAAACAGGACCTGCTGGAGAGATAGGTATATATCCCAGAGACTACCTCATCTATGGAACAGGCTCCCCATCCATGTGAAGCAGAGTTCCTCCCTAACCCAATTCAAGTGCAACTTGGACAATTGGATGGGAAACAGGAACTTCATCCCTGGTGTTGCACCTGTGTCTCTGATGCAAACAGGTAACCTGTAAATGGTTCACCTACCAGGCCCTTGCTTTCACTTGCCAAGGATATCAGAACTTGTCAGAGATTTGGGATGCATGGCTAGGCTTAAAAGGGCCCTTGTGGTCATTAGCCTAGTAAACACTTATGAATCTATGAACCTATGAACTCTATGGACTCAGACAGCACCATCGGATCTTGTGGTCTAGGTGGAGGCATAATCAGGAGTAGCAGGCAGCATTGTGGGCAGACCTTATGTGGGATATCAATCAGGTTGGCCAACAGGACAGGACCTATGAGCAGGTCCGACACCAGGCCACAGACATGCTGAATGCTGCATGATGAAGGGCAGCTGATGTTGCCAGGGATCATGCCAACACCACTGGTGGGATTGCAACAGAACATCCACTCACACCCACAGAAGAATTCCTGGTGAACCTAGGAACACTGAACACCAGGCATCCATCACAACATACATCATGGAGGTGGGTGCCATAGTTTCCAAAGCAGAGGAGCATCCAGGTAAGCATACTGTGTTCACCAGTGTAATACTGTATAAGTCATTGTGGCAAGCTGTACATACCTGTATATGGGTGTTAGGTATATCTGCATTGGGGGGGGTTAGGGTTTACTCACAGCTGTGCACACATACTCAAAATGTCAGCAGTACAGCCAGTATCACAGTAGTCACTGTACATGTGGATATATGCACATATTACCTTGTAGTGCTTCAACATTTGGTGGTGCTGATAATACCTCTCCCTCTCCTTTAAATAGGTCCCCCAGAAGTGGCCCAAGTCCATGGTCCTGTACCTGGTAAGTGTGATACAGTTTTTTATGGATCATATATACCCTATAAAAGTTAAGGGCTGCCATATTGCCCTATGTACAAATGTCATGTTTAGCCAGTGTAGAATATTTGTACGTTCCATTCTGGAACAGATAACTACAGTTTTTAGACTGGTTAGTAACAGGTGTGTATTTGAATGACCATCAACATGTCTGCACTTATAATTATCAGCAGCTACACAGCCTGGTATACATGAGGCAATTATTCCAAGATGCCTGTTCAAACACAAAAGGGAGATGTTACATACCAGAGGCAGTGACACTAGTACTGCCATATCATTTTCAAGATAGGTCTATTGGGTTTTATGTGTAGCTCTATCATGTATAGTGTCATATCTCATACCTTACAGACAGATTGTACTGGCAACTTTACCTGGATATGGCTGATGCACATGTTATAAAGGCCTTAACTTGTCTGTGTATGTTGGTGTGAGGCTGTCTGTTGTGCATGGGAGCAGAGATGAGAAGATGTGTGACTAGTACTGCAGTTGTGGATCCTCATTTGTATGAGTCTGTGTGGATTACCATGCATAAAAGTGCAGGTAGCAATTAACTGCTTTTTATCTTGGTTTTCACAGGTGACATGGGGTTGGAGTTTATCCCCCTCACAACCTGATGTCAGTGTCTCCTCAGACTCTGATGATGATGGTGGCCATAGAGAGGCACAGGTGGGGTTGTCGGGGGCTGAATTTGTCCCAGAGGTTGACATCCCTTTTCTGCCCCCATTGTCACTGCACATAGTCAGTATGCCCACACATACCCATTCCCCAGAGGCCACAGATATTGGACAGTCAGAGGGTGGCGACATTTAACAGGACAATGAGGCAACTATGGTGTCAGTGAGTGCAGACACTGGCCATTGCCCGACAACTGGTGAGGTCCCGCACTGGTGGATCGACAGGGGTGCTCATAGGAGGACTGCTGTCCATCCACCACCCGTCGCAAGTGTCACATCACGGGTCACTCAGTGCATGTTTCAGGCCATCATAGAGGCACAGGCATGTTCTGAATGCAACACCAGATGGATATTTAAGGTTATGGACACAGCACAGTCTGACAATTTATTTTATTTTATTTATTTTACATTTGTTAACCGAGGGTGTCTGACTGAGCCGAAAAAAACCTTTTTCAGCAGAGGCCCGGGGAGAAAAGCTCCATCTAGAAAAATTACAGATACATTTAGTTATATAGACATGATCAGTATAAACACAAATTACAAAATACATGTTTTTACAGTGGTATGCAGCACATCAACAGTTACAGTGGAGAGAACAAACAGCAAAATATTAATTTAAAAATAAAGGTAATTAATAGATTTGTGGTGTACAGCTGAAATTTGGAACATAGGTAGAATACATACATAGTACACAGGTACAGTATATACATTGTAGATTAGCCAGTGTTTATGAGTAACACTGAAAACTATTATCAAGTACTCTAGGATTAGTATGTGTACCTTATCCGCTTTCAATAGCCTGGGTAGCAATCATGGCACTGCCAACTTTGCTTGAGATGTTGCCTTATGAGTTCTCTAAAGGAGGCTTTGGATGGTGTGTTTTGAATGCTAGTGGGGACAGAGTTCCATTTTTAAGCCACTGAACTACTATATAGTGCATCTCCAAAGCTATTGTAGTTGTTGGTGACTTCTAGTAGTAGTTTACTTGATGATCTAAAGGCCTTTTGGCTGAGTGATGTTGTACTAGGTTTTTGAGGGCAGGACATTTATTGAGGAAGTAATAGATTAAATGACAGAGGCAGAGCTGATTGTAGACTAGGAGGTTGAGTAGTTCAAGCCAGTGCAGCTGTCTCAAAGCAATGCAGTGATGAGTTCTATAGGAGCAATTTGCAGCAAAGCGGGCAATTCTGTTATAGCAGGCTTCCATTTTTCTTAGTTCAGTTTTGTTGAGATTAGTCAGAATGGGAGATGCATAAAGTAGGGTAGATAGAAGTTGGGAGCGAGCAATGGCTGATCTTGTGTTGTTGGTAAGAAATGGTTTGATACGGTAGAGTGATCCTAGTTTGGCATGTACTTTTTTAATAGTTAAGTTGAGATGGCTACCAAATTTTAGGTGGGAGTTTATGGTTATTCCCAATAGCTTAGCCTGTGCCACTGGAGTGATTGGAGTTATCAGTGTTTTTGTTAGAACTGGTTATAATCATAAGCTGAGTTTTCTTTGGATTCAGGATAAGTTGAGCTATGGTAAGGTAGTTTTCAATGTCAGTGAATGCTAGTTGAGTTGTTTGCAGGAGGGTGGGAATATTTTGTGCAGCACAGATTAAGGTAGTGTCATCTGCATACTGAGTGATAGATGCATGCTGTGTGGAGGTACGGAGGTCATTTGTGAAGATTGTGAATAGTAGTAGTCCTAAGATAGAACCTTGTGGGACTCCTATAGTTTTGGACAGCTGAAGAGAGAGAAAATTTCTCCATTTCACAGCTTGGTACCTGTCAGTTAAGTAGCTTTGGAACCATGTAAGAGTGGAATTTGATAGGTGATATTTGTTTAGTTTGTTTAGCAGTATTTGGTGCGAGACTGTGTCAAATACCTTGGGCATATCCAAAAAAAGAGTTGACACCTGCAGGCTTTCATTTTTGAGATGGTTTACTGTGTCTGTGAAGCAGAGGAGGGCTGTAGTGGTACTATGGGCAGGTCTGAAACCATGCTGAGTAGTTGACAGGATGTTGTTGTCTAGGAGATATTTTAGCACCTGGGTATGGATGCATTTTTCTAGGATTTTGGCCAGGGGGGAGAGTAAAGCAATGGGTCTGTAGTTATTATGTTCAGTGGAGGTCCTGCCTTTATGTATGGGTGTAACATAGGATATTTTCCAGAGTTTGGGCACATAGTTTTCAACAGTTCATCTGTTTATGAGAGTGGAGATTGGGATAGCAATAGCATCTGCTGTGAGTTTCAAGAAATAGCTGGGGAGTAGGTCGGCTGCTGTTGATGAGGTTTTTAATTTGGAGAGCATCCTTTTGATTGAAGTGGTGGAAAGTGTTTTGGGGGTAAAGCTTGTATTAGTGTTATTTGTGTTGGGGGGATAGTCAGGAAGGGAATGTCCTGTGATACTAAGGATAGAATTGAGTTCACAAAGTGGGAGTTGAATTGTGTTTTGATTGGAACTTTAGTGTCAGAGGTGGTTGGTTTGGGGGTAGCCTTTTGGGTGGGTTTTAGTAGTTGGTTGGAGATAATTTTTTGTGTGTTTCTAGTGGATATATAGTTAGTGGTTTTGCATATGCTTGTTCTACTACGTATAAGGTATATTATGTTGTGGTCACTTAAGGTGTCTGGGAGACTGCCTGCATGGGGGTACAATGTGGGGTTGTTAGTTAGGACCCAGTCAAGGATGGATTCCCTTTTAGATTTTTTTATCACATCTAGTTGGAATTTGGACTAGCTGCTGGTAGACATGGAGATTTATTAGATTACTTGGTGGTTCTGATATGCAGGTGAACCAATCTAGGTTGAAATCCCCCAGAATAAGGGTTTCTTGTGAGTATGTGGAAGAACACCAAGATAAGTCTTCAAGGCTAGTAGGTGTATTACCAGGTGGAATATAGATCACAATTGTAGTGATGACCTTTTCAGGGTGAAGTTGAAGTTGTGAGATAAGTATGTCCCAATTATTGGGGGAGGGGAAGGAGTTTGGTAATTGACGTACAGTTAAGTTGGACTTATACAGTAAGGCAGTTCCACCCCCTTTACAAAGTGGTCTGTCTTGTCTAATGATATTGTAGCCGGTAGGGAGAACCTCTGAGTTAGCTATGTTTTTAGTTAGCCGGGTTTCTGTTAAAACAACTATGTCTGGGGAGTAGTGTGCTATTGTGGCCTGGAGTTCAGGTATTTTATTTTATTTTTTTACTCAAACTTTTTATTAAATTTTCCAAGAAGAATATAAAAAAATAAAATAAAATATTTTTTTTTACAATTGAAATGACAACTATTGATAAACTATGTACAATTTTTACAGAGGCCTCAAGATCAAAGAATAAGGGACAAACAATATAATATAAACATATAAGTAATTTATACAATTCCAGTACTTCTTGTTTCCAATTTGATTAAATAGGTGATAGTACATCTGAATTCATTGTCTTAATAAGAGAGAGGACTTTGTCCCAAGGATTATTAGTCCATTTTCTGGGAAAAATTCTTAATTCTTTGACTTTTATTTCCATTAGAGCTACTTCGTCCAGCAGAATTATGAAGTCTTCAAAGGTTGGAATGGAGGATGATTTCCATCATCTTGTAATACATTTTTTGGCTACTGACAACGTTGTCTAGAGAAGATATTTATTTTTGTTGTTCATTGTAATAGATTCATTAACATTCAAAAATATTAAAGATTTTGATAATATGAAGGAATCAGTAGAGATAGCTTGAAGGAAATTTCCAATTTCATTCCAAAATTTCTTAATGAGAGAGCATTCATAAAAAATATGGGACCAGTCAGCCTTACATTTTAGAGAGCATCTCCAACACATTACCTCTTTAGTGATGTTAAATTTAGCAATTTTATTAGAAGTATAGAAAGCTCTATGCAAGAATTTCCAGGAAAAAAAATCTTTCAAACTTGTAAATTGGAAGTTAATTTAATGGAATGTAGAAGATTAGTTTTATTCTCAGGAGTTAGGGACAGTGTATGATCTTTAGTAATAAAATTCCAAAATTTCTGGTTAGGAGTAGTTTTATAAATAATAATGATTTTATAAAGTTTTGAGATTAAATTCTTCCAGTTAAATTCTCCATATAGTATTTCGTGTATAAGAAGTATAAGTTTAGGTAATGATTCAAAAGAAGAATTCTCTATTGTTCTGCATAGAGCTTGAGTAAATGGAATTAAGCTAAGAGCTAACCAATCTGATTTTGATAAATTAAATGTTTAATAAAAGTGTGTGTATCCAGGGTGACTAAATTCATTGTGCAATGATACCAACACGTAACATTTTTCATTTCCTATGCATTAAGGGTATCTGTATTGATATTGTTAAAAAAAGTTTTTTGTAATTTTAAATGGGAATAACAACTGGATCCATAGTTTAATATCAATATTGTTGTTGACAAAACTTCTAAAAGTGTTGTAGATATAGTTTATATAACTTAGATTTGTGAGTTTAATGATGTTATATTGTAAGTTAACACAAAGTGCATACCAAAGTTTGTTGTTTTGTTCACTAAGTTGTAAGTTTTTTATTAATTTATTTTCATTTAGAATAATAGTAGTGTGTAGAGACTTCCAAGCTGAAGAAAACTTTGGATCTATCCAATTTAAGATTGTTTTAAGGTTAGAGACTTTAATACATTATTCATAATCTGGAAAATTTATTCCTGCAAGCTCCCAGGGTCTAATATGATTTGATAAAGCTATTCTATTTTTTTTTTGGATACCATAAAACATTTTAAGAGTATTTTATTTATTTCTCTCAGAAGACTTTTACAGGGTAATATAGGAATAGATAATGCAATGTATTTTATTTTTGGTAAT
The DNA here is from genome assembly GCF_019279795.1 of Protopterus annectens. Classification (NCBI taxonomy): domain Eukaryota; kingdom Metazoa; phylum Chordata; order Ceratodontiformes; family Protopteridae; genus Protopterus; species Protopterus annectens. Next base: position 1,867,216,979 of record NC_056731.1, on the reverse strand, counting down.
AAAATCATTTTGATTAATTGTAGCCTATCTTCAGGTTTTAAGAGTAATTTATTCCATTTCTCTGTAAGGGTTTTTAAAATGTTCACAATATTATTATAGTTCGTATTTAAGGTTAAGTCAATGTTCTCGCATAAAGCAACCCCTAAATATTTTAAAGAAGATACTTGTTTCTCAATTATTTCATTTATAGTTGATTTATTGGTATCGTTGAATTTTCTTTTGTTTAATAGTATGTGATTAGATTTAGAACTGCTAATTTTTAATCCTGAAATACAGTAAAATTTTTTAACTAATAAGTTTAATTCTTGTAAGGATTCTACTGAATTTGTTAAAGTAAGTAAGATATCGTCTCCAAATAACATTATCTTAGAATCAAATTGATTATATATATTAACTCCTTTAATTTTATTATTAAATTGGATTGCCATTAAAAAAGGTTCTATTGCTAATGCGAATACAATTGGGGACATTGGGCATCCTTGTTTGGTGCCTTTAGTAATTTCAATAGATTCAGACATAAATGATCCTAATTTTAGATACGCTAGATTATTATTATAAATATGTTTTATAAAAGTAATGAACTGGATAGGAAACTTATATGATTCAATAATTTTAAAGAGAAAATTCTAATTTAATGAGTCAAAGGCTTTTTCAATATCAAGAGTGATTATAAGAGCTTCTTGATTATCTCTATTTAAGATATCTATAGTAGTTAGGATTCTTTGAATGTTGTCTTGAGTATGTCTATTGTAAATAAAGCCTGTTTGATTTTCAATAAGATGTGTTAGTGATTGTTTAAATCTGTTAACTAAAATAGACATTAAAATTTTATAATCATTATTAATCAGAGAAATTGGCCTATATGAACTACAAAGATTAGAATAATTATTTTCTTTTAGTATAGAGGTAATTAATGAATACCTCCATGAAGGTGGAGTTATACCTTGTAAGTATGATTCATTCAGAGCTTTATGTAAGACTGATATAGCAGAGGATGGTAGTAGTTTATATATTTCATTAAAAATACCGTCTATGCCTGGAGCTTTGTTATTTTTGCTTTCTTTAATTTTTTCAGTAATTTTTTTTAGTGAAATTTGTTTCTGGATATCATTAATTAATTTTTCTGGTAGGTTTTTTTTAATTTAGAAAAGTCTAAGTCATAATCTGATGTTCTAAGTTGAGAATCTTTATTTTTGTACTGTTCTGAAAATTGATATTTAAAAGCATCCAAAATGTCACTTATATCAGACTTTTTTATTACTTTTCCCTTCATGAATCACACTCACAGTATTATTTTCAGTGGATTGTCTTTTTACTCCCATTACTAGATTGTGCATATGGTTTGAAGACACAGAGAAATAATTTAGTTTTAACTTTTCTAAAGCCAAATTAATTTTGTGAGTTAGGATGTTGTTATATCTTTTATTTAAAGATTCAATTTCTTTTTTCTTATTTGACAAGATTCTTGTATTATCGTTGTTAATTATTGTCATTTGTTTTTTAAGTTAGATAATTCAGACTCCCATTCCTTTGTTTTATTATTAAACCATGTAATGGTTTTGCCGTATAAATATGCTTTCAGAGAATCCCAGATAATTACTATATTTACCTTACTGGTTACATTTATATCAAGGAAATATTTTATTTCTGAGTCTAATGGTGAACAGAAAAAATTTCTGAGTCTAACCAAGGTTTAAACTGTTTTAATTTAGTAATGTAAGCTGGAATTCTTTTAGTAAATAGCAATTTCTTAAAATCCGTTTGAAGATTAAAAATAGCTGCATTGTGATCAGATAGAGGACACGGGGTTACTGTAAAGTATGATATTTTTGATTTTAGATCTTGAGATATAAAGATTTTATCAATTCTAGTCTGAGTGTTATGTCTAAAATCACAGTGGGAAAATTCTAATGAGTTATTATTTTTGAGATAAAACAAATCATATAATTGTGAGTTATCTATCCATTTTTTAAGATTTTCCCTATAGAGGTAATATGGAAAGGTCTTTTGTTAGAGGTTTCTGAATCATTAAATAAACAGTTAAAGTCTCCTCCTAGACTCAAACTACCCTTAGCATTTTTAGTGATAAGTTCTAAGTGTTTTTTAATTGTTTTTACTCAAATTCCAGGGAACCAATAAGCATTAACTAATGTCTAGATTCTGTTACTAAATTTTATTATTATAATTGATAGAAGACCTTCCTTGTCTTCATAATTATAAATAACCTGAGGAGAAATAATGTTTTTCTTCCATACTGTTAAAACTCGTCTAGTTGTTTTAGTGTGTGAAGAATTAGAACATTTCAAGTATTCATTTGGATTCCAAATAAAACTATAATTTGTTTTGAAGTGAGTTTCTTGTATAAAGACTACTTGTGCTTTATTTAATTGTAGGTACTTTAGTAAATTAAATCTTTTCCTTGGGTTATTTAAACCATTAACACTTAAGGAAAGAAAAGTTAAGCAGGGGCAGCTCGTGCTATTGGACTGCAGGACTGTAGCCCCCAAAATTAAATTAAAATAAAAAAAGAAATTAAAATGAAATAAAACAAAAGTGAGAAATTAAAATTAAATAAAACAAAAGCAATCCTGGAACTGCACAACTCTGCCCACACATGCTATTCCCAAAACTCCACCCATGCATGCATCACACAATAGGAATCAATTCGGACTGCTAGAGAACCAGTCTGGATTAGGTAACACCATTCAGATAACACATATCCCAGAAGTGTATGCAGTTACAAATGCATAGACTTGAAGGGGATCAGACTGCAACGTCTGCAGGCTGGGACCTGGGTATTGGCTTGCTCTCACAGGAAATGCAATGTCTGGCTGGGTATTGAAATTGAAACCGGAGCTTCTACATTATTGAAACAGAGATGTGTGTGTGTGTGTGTGTGTGTGTGTGTGTGTGTGTGTGTGTGTGTGTGTGTGTGTGTGTGTGTGTGTGTGTGTGTGTGTGTGTGTGAAATGCCCCAGTTACATATAGCTGGTGGCTAGAGAACTCAGGCGCTACACTCAAACCCTCAACCTTGGGAGCAGGTAGCTAGAGCTTAGCTTCCCTACCCACCACCACTTGTGAAGGTTTTGCCTTATATTTTTGTTCTGTTCCTCATAACATCTGTGTTTTTCTGGATTTTAAATTCACTAAATTATGACAGGCATTTGAATTTCAGACTTCATATTCTTCAGAAAGTTCATGGTAACACATAACGTTTTATTCTAGCATTTTTTTGTTTATATGATCAATATTTGAAAATTGTCCCTACTGTATTCCCTCATTATTGGCTTTGTCCAGGTTTTTTGTGCTAAGAGGTTGACAGCTATGGTGAGAACTTAATTCACTGAATATGTTTGGGGGTTGTATTCATCCATTATTGTCTGTGTCTAGGTGTTTTATTCTAAGAAGTTGAGAGCTATGGTGAGAACTGAATTGTCAAAATGATAGCCATTTAAGTTTCAGTCTGTCTTTCAAGAAACAGCTGATTTGGTATAGTGGTATATTGCTCTGACTGTAGTGCACAGGGTCCTGGATTCAAGGCTTGGCAGTGAAATGCCTTGTGGTAATGCAACTAGCAACTTTCCAAGATTATACAAGCAATGTTTAAAATGTGTCCCTAGTTTTGGGCTTTTGCCCCCCCCCCCATACATTTTGGCTTTTTCTAGATTTCTTGTGCTTCAAAGTTGACAGATATAGTTGAGTGTTGAATGGATTTTACAAGGAGATGAGAGCTTGAAGAGAAGTTTAGGGGTGTGTATGCTGAGTCAGCTTGCATTGTTAATAGCACAACAGGTAATGTACTTGCTTTTGATGCAGAATGCTGTGGGTTCTACTCACACAGTATATAGATGCATTGCTGATACTATACAGTGTTGTACTTTTAAAGGGGGTGGATGCTGCAGTCCTGAGAATGTCATCTTTGGTGGAAATACCTAGTAACGATGAACCTGTTATTAGTTTGCCATCCATTCCCTATTGCAGTATTACTAGCTTAGCATTTTTTTTATTGTAACATAGACAATTAATTCCTCAAGGGCAACAGGCACTGTATTTGTAGATGAAACAAGGAAATATAAAGTTGTTTGCTAGCAGCAATGTCTTTATTAGTTACAGATCTTTTTAATGTGGAATTATTTAGATGACTTTTACTTCTGCAGAGAGTGTGCATATTTACTGACACTGGTGGATTGTAGAAGTTTAAGTCGACTTTTATGATGGAAATGTTCTGAATTGGGCAGTTTTGTCATTATTGGTGCATGCATTTTGTTTCATTGTTTACTGGAAAAATGTTCGAAACAATAAATTAAAAAAATACCCTCTTAGCTGCACTGTTTTATACAAGGAATATAATTTAATACAATCAGGAAGGTGTATCATCAAAGAACACACATATGTTTCCTGTGGAAGGGGCCTATGATTTTGAAAACAGCCTGCCACTGGCCAGATGTATTTTCTTTGAATGTGGGTTTCAATGCTGTTTCAAGGAATGTGAGTTTCAAGGGCAGAGACGTTTTAATGCTAAGTCTATTCTCATTGTGAGACTGCATTGCTTTGTTTAGCACCTGTCTATTAGTGTTTGTGTTGTAAAATGTATAATAAAACATTTAAATGAAATCCAAATCATTGAAGAAGTAAAGAGGTATGCACATTACAGTGTTTATTGTAAATGGGGTGAAATAGCCAAGTAATGGGACATTGGAATAGCTGCAGGGGGAGGCCCCATCCAACCATCATTTTGTGAGGGGGGAAAGGGTGGCAAACTCAGACAGCCCCAGCAGGAACTATACCTCTCAACTGTCCAGATTTTTGCAGAATTAATAGATTTTTCCTTCTTATTTTTGGTTTGTTTCTCATAAAATATGCAGTTTTCTGGCAAATCATTTAGGAATGAAATCACTAAATAATGGCAGACAATAAGTATCAGACTTCATACCCTTCAAAAAAATGCATGCTAAACAAGACCTGTTATTCTGTCAACTGTCTTAAGTTTATACAAGAGCAATTATTAGTGTTGTTTGTATGATACAAATGTAAGGCCTACTATTCTATTATCTTTCTAAGTTTATAAGAGCAATATTTAAAAAATGTGCTTATTTTTGGGCCTTTGTCTCACTTCTATTTATAGCTTTGTCCAGGTTTGTTGCTCTGAGGTTGAGAGGTATGACAAATGCATCAGGGCCATCATGTCAGCCAGAGACATTTCAAATTGTGACATAGTTGTTGCACCCCACTCCCCCATGTAGTGGCTCTGGATGTGTCAAAGCAAGGCAAGGAGCAGTTATGCAGTGTAAGTGTGCAGAATATCCCCCCCATCCAAGGTAGACACAAGTGCTACAGTGGCTTTTCATCTGACCTTGCTTTTGCAGAATGTTCTGGTTTTCTGTCATATTTTTATACTGTTGATTTATGCTTCTTATTATTCAGAAAATGCATGTTGCAGTACCTGTTGCTCTGTGTTTAAGTAGCACTGATTTAATGACCATCAGGTAAGCTTGTCTGAGGTTGTAAGATGCAAGTAAGCTTTAATAAGAATACCGTTAAAGAATTACCAACATTGAAAGCCTTTTTGCTCTTGCCATGCAGAGAATATTTACATAATTAGATAACGTATAAGCCTTAGGTATTGAATGCATATGACAGTATTTGTAATAAGGAACAGTATTTTTAGAAGCTCATTACATTTGTTGGAGACTTGCAGTCATCTCTACAGGCTTTACCTGTAAATTAAACAGAAATGCCAATCTATCATGTGTGGTCCATAACCTGTGCAGTAATCCTTTAAGCAATTTATCTTTTTTTTCTTGTTTGCTGTTCCTTTTTTTACTTTAATCACGTTTCCCTGTGAAACAAATAGATAGTTGTTGTCAGGCAGCAGGTCTTTTTTGGATAAGAAACATTTTTACAAGTGGGGGTATCACAGAGATTGCTACTTTCAGGATGTTACTTGGTACTTTTATAAAGCTGAATATAAATTATAATTAGAACTGCAGTGCAAGGAGAAGTGGTTAGAGTTGAGTGCTTCTTGTTTTTTATACTTGATTTTGACTGGCATTCCAGCAATGTTTTTAAAAAGTAATTTATTTTTTCATGCCTCACAGCCTTTTTGTTTCCATCTTTGATACGAAGTAAGCTGTCATGTAGCCAATGCATTGAAATATTTTTTTCTTCTACACTTCATTTTGTCTTGATTGGACTCTCATAGTGATGGTTTGGCACTCAGGGCAGCATATTTAATTAAAGTCCCAGTTTTTGTGGTTTTTAGCATAGCTGCACCCCTTTCTAGTCAGTCACACCCCTTCCCATTCGTCCCACCCATTCAACTGTCTCCTGCAGCCCCTCCTTGATTTGAAGTCACCAGCCACCACGGAAGTTAAGTCCATCTTACTCATAGGATAAAGATGTTAGAATAATATAGTAGTAAGCATTTATATTATTTAAATCTTGTATAACCTTCTCAAAAAGTCTATATTTTAATGACAGATTGTTAATTCCCATTAAAAGTATAAATTAAAATTAAGATGAGGCCTGAGAAAGAATAAGGTTTTTAAAAAAATAATCTTCAATAAGCCCTTTAACTGACATGGAATGAAAACCATTCCTAATCTGACAAAATAAAGATATTCAGTCAGATTAACCATCATTTACTAACAGGACTGATAAAAGCAGCTGGGTCTGAGCTCCAAAGTTTAGTATCCTGAAGACATCTTACTCGTAGTAGAAGTTTACATTAATATTGATGTTTAATTAAGAATGTAGTTAAGAAATTTTAGTGTGGAAGTTTTTCAAACTTTTGAAACCATGTCTTGTAAAATCAGAGATAACCAAGATAAATAAGATCTTATCTTGAGTTTAAATAAATACTGTATTCTATTCAGACTTTATAACGATGACAATATGTGCTTGAAGAGATCAAAACTCATACAATATTCTGTTATTTCTGATTTCATGCAAATTCAAATATCAATGAGCATATTGCTAATGGGATAATGTATACTGTAGCATACACAGATGATTTGAATAAGGTTACTAATCTTTTAGCATTTCAGATTCAGTTACTATTATTTAAACATTATATCTTGAATAAGTATAGAGTTATTCTTTTGTGCCTGATGTAAATTACTTGAGAGAGTTTATATTCTTTAAGCACATTAGTGATAGAAACATAACTTGAATTATATATTTCTTACAATAAAAACATCCTTTCAATAGTGCTTTGATATTACATTTTCTTCCATCATTGAATAAGTTTCAATGTGATATATGATACAAAGCCTTCAAAACTAGTTTAGTCATTAACTGAAAAATGACCCTACAAAACATAAAAGTCATCTTAAACTCAATTAGTAAAATTGCCAGAATCACACATTGAAATGAATTGTTGTAATTATATTTATACTTTCTATTTATCTGCAAATATTAACTAATAAGTACAGGAATTATTATGTTTGCGTATTAAGAATTAGTTTCTTTAAAAGTATCCTGTACATGAATTATGACAACAAATTTGCCATGACATATCTCTACCAAGTTATTTGAGAAGCATAAAGTAGAATTAAAATTACTACATTCAATAGCTAACTCTAAGGTAACACATAAATTAGATGAATACCTGAATGCACATATTGTACTTCAAAGATGTGTTAAAACTAAATACAGGTTAAGAACATTTACATATTATGCAGTATCTTTTAAAGGTGTAATATATTAATTTATGGTCATTTGAGAATGACTGGTTTCTTAAGATCTCAGAGTGTCCTCGAATAGAGGAAGGATATGTTTTATCTAATTCATCATCATCATTATCATCTTCTTTCGGCTGTTCCCGTTAGGGGTCACCACAGCAGATCACCTGTTTCCATTTCTTCCTGTCCTCTGCATCTTGCTCTGTCACACCAACCACCTGCATGTCCTCTCTCACCACATCCATAAACCTTATCTTAGGCCTTCCTCTTTTCCTGTTACCTGGTAGCTTCATTCTTAGCATCTTTTTCCCAATATACTCAGCATCCCTCCTCAGCACATGTCCAAACCAATGTAATTGCACCTCTCTGGCTTTGTCTCCAAACCTTCCAACCTGGGCTGACCCTCTAATATACTTATTCCTAATCCTGTCCACCCTCGTCACACCCACTGCAAATCTTAACATCTTTAACTCTGCCACATCCAGCTCAAACACCTGCCTTTTTGTCAATGCCACTGTCTCCAACCCATATACCATAGCTGGTCTCACTACCCTTTTGTAGACCTTCCCTTTCACTCTTACAGGTACTAGTCTGTCACAAATCACTCCTGACACTCTTCTTCACCCACTCCATCCTGCCTGTACTCTCTTCTTCACCTCTCTTCCACACTCATCATTACTCTGAACTATTGATCCCAAGTATTTAAACTCATCCACCTTCACCACCTCTACTCCTTGCATCCTCACCATTCCTCTATCCTCCCTCTCATTCATACACATATATTATGTCTTAATCCTGCTAACCTTCATTTCTTTTCTCTCTAGAGCATATCTCCATCTCTCCAGGGTCTCCTCCACCTTTTCCCTACTCTCACTACAGATCACAATGTCATCTGCAAACATCATAGTCCACAGGGACTCCTGTCTGATCTCATCTGTCAACCTGTCCATCATCATTGCAAATAAGAAAGGGCTCAGAGCTGATCCTTGATGTAATCCCACCACCCCCACCACCACCTTAAACACATCCCTCACTCCCACCGTAGACCTCACCGCTGTCACACTACCCACGTACATATCCAGTACCACTCTTACATACTTCTCTGACACTCCTGACTTCCTCATACAATACCACAACTCCTCTCTAGGCACTCTATCATATGCTTTCTCCAAGTCTGCAAAAACACAATGCAACTCCTTCTGACCTTCACTGTACTTCTCCATCAACACTCTCAGAGCAAAGATTGCATCTGTAGTGCTCTTTCCTGGCATGAAACCATACTGTTGATCATTAATCATCATGTCCCTTCTTAACCTAGCTTCCACTACTGTTTCCCATAACTTCATGATGTGACTGATCAATTTAATCCCTCTGTAGTTACTACAGCTCTGCATATCACCCTTATTCTTAAAAATTTCTACCAAAACACTTTTTCTCCATTCCTCAGGCATCCTCTCACTTTCCAAAATTTCATTAAATAATCTGGTTAAAAACTCCACTGCCATTTCACCTAAACACCTCCATTCTTCCACAGGTATGTCATCTGGACCAACAGCCTTTCCATTCTTCATCCTCTTCATAGCTATCCTTACTTCCTCCTTGCTAATCCATTGCACTTCATGATTCACTATCCCCACATCATCCAACCTTCTCTCCCTCTCATTCTCTTCATTCATCAACCCCTCAAAGTACTCTTTCCATCTGCTCAACACACTCTCCTCGCTTGTAAGTATGTTTCGCTCATTATCCTTTATCACCTTTACCTGCTGCAAATCTTTCCTAGCTCGGTCCCTCTGTCTAGCTAATCAGTACAGGTCATTTTCTCTCTCCTTAGTGTCCAACCTTTCATACAACTCTTCATATACCTTATCCTTAGCCTTTGCCACCTCTCTCTTTGCCATGCACCTCATCTCCTTATAGTCCTGCCTACTTTCGTCATCTCTCTGACAATCCCACTTCTTTGCCAACCTCTTTTTCTGTATACTCTCCTGTACTTCCTCATTCCGCCACCATGTCTCCTTGTCTTCCTTCCATTGCCCAGATGTCATACCAAGCATCTTTCTAGCCATCTCCCTTACTAGCTTTGCTGTAGGTATGTTTTATCTAATTAGTTACTACAATTGCAATTTCAGTACATTAGTCAGTAAAACATAACGTCTGCCTTTTTTCCAGAAATCTTGTGAGCACAAATATATTCTCAAATACTTAGGAATGAATATCTTGTAGGTATGGATATGTGATTAAGTAATGCATTTTAGATAAACAGTCTAATTGTACTTCTTAATCCAAAGTCATAGTGCTTTAAAGCACCTTTTTTTGTAGTTATCCGAAATTGTGACAAATTGTTTGCAGATCAGAAAAAAATCTCACTGATACCCCTTTCCTTTGTCATTGAATCTCACTGATACCCCTTTCCTTTGTCATTGAATCTCACTGATACCCCTTTCCTTTGTCATTGAATCTCACTGATACCCCTTTCCTTTGTCATTGAATCTCACTGATACCCCTTTCCTTTGTCATTGAATCTCACTGATACCCCTTTCCTTTGTCATTGAATCTCACTTACCCCTTCCCTTTCCTTTGTCATTGAATCTCACTGATACCCCTTTCCTTTGTCATTGAATCTCACTGATACCCCTTTCCTTTGTCATTGTCACGCAGGAATTACTTCCTCAGAGAACCGCGTATACAATTTTGGGTCTATATCAGAATCACGAATGTTCACAATGTCGAATCTGACATTGTCGACATGTAAACAGCGAAACCACAGAACATCGAAGAGGTAAACGGAAATCTCCATAAAGGAAGATTTCTGTTTACTTCAATGTAGTGCAGTCTCGGAGTTGGAATATTTAAGTAGTGGGGGGTGTCGGGAGTGCAGGGGGGCTTGACCCCTGCTTAAAGCAAGTAGGTCTACTTTTTTACTTTTTTGTGATGTTTTTATTAGGTGTTCGATGTTACTGGATTTCGAAGATATGGTGTCGATCATATCGTATTTGAAGTTCAGTACCATCTAATATAAACCCTACAATTTTATGCTTTAATTTTTAATATGTCTCTGTCTGCATAAATACTGACTGTTTCCTCACATGCAAAAGCAATAAACCCGCAGTTAGGACAGCTGTTTAATCTTAGCCTCACCTCAGGATACGTACCCAAGGAGTGGCGCACGGCGACTGTGGTCCCACTTCACAAGGGCGGTGCCTCCACCGACCCTGGAAATTACCGTCCCATTAACTTGACAAGCCTTATCTGCAAAGCCATGGAGAGGATCATAATGGAACTCATAAATAAAGACATAGGGAACTTGCAGACTTTGGATCCAACCCAGTTTGGCTTTGTCAAAGGCAGATCATGCCTTTTAAACTTGGTTGACTTTTTCGAGACAGTCACCAAGGCCATTGATGAGGAAAGGCAGTCCATACAGCCTACCTTGACCTGGCAAAGGCCTTCGACACAATACCCCACTCAGGTATCATCAAAAACTCATCAGCTTGAATGTAAACCCATACATCACAAGATGGGTTGCAAACTAGCTAAGTGACAGAACCCACAGGGTCAGAGTTGCTGGAGCCATGTCAGACTCAAAGCCTGTCACAAGTGGTGTCCCACAGGGCTCAGTCCTGGGTCCACTCTTGTTCGGCATCTACTTTTCTGAAGTACAAGCAAACACAGGAGGGTTATGGCTGACAAAGTTTGCAGATGACTGCAAACTGGGCCATAGTCGAAAACACATCTGACACAGATATCCTTCAGAAGGGCCTCACAGAAACGGATAACTGGTGCCAGAGCCATGGCCTAAAGTTAAATGCCAAGAAATGCATAGTCATACCCTTCGGGAAAAACAAGATTACCCCTAGCTACCATATAGGTGGCAATCCACTGAGCACAGAAGAAGTCATCAGGGATCTGGGGACCCAGGTTGACAGTAGCCTTTCATTTGACACTCATGTTGCTAAAGTAGTTAGGAAAACCTTCTACATTGCCCACCTGATCATGAAGGGATTCACATCTAGATCAAGGGAGGTCATCGCCCCCCTGTACTCATCACTCATTAGACCTATGATTGAGTACAATGCCCCATTCGGAATGTATCTGACCAGACACCTGCAGCAGCTGGAAAGGCCCCAAAAGTTCCTCACCAAAAGGATAAAGGGTCTCAAAAATATGTCTTGTGCTGCCCGACTGAAAGAACTCCAGCTCTATTCAGTCTCATACCGCTTGTTCAGAGGTGACCTGTGCCTGACATATAAGGCCATGTCAAACCCTGATTTGATGAATATGCTTCACCTCAAAAAATCTAGATCCCTCAGAACCACAAGGGCGGGAGACTTAAACCTTGACACGGTTATTAATAGAACATGCTGGAGGGACAGATTCATCACCCAGAGACTCCCTATGCTGTGGAACAAAATCCCGGTGCATGTGAGGCAGAGCACCTCGCTGGCCTTGTTCAAGAGGAATCTTGACCAATGGATGGGGGATCGCAGATATACCCCAGGGATTACTTCAGTGTCACTGCTTGACAGAGGCACAGCAAAAAAATAGGCATAGTTTTATTCAAACTAAAGGGGTGGCGAAAGCCAAATAACTATGGGCTAGGCTTATAAATGCCCTTGGGCAGATAGCCTAGTATGAACCTATGAACCTATGAACCTATAAGTATGACTGCTATGAAATAAAATTAGTACTTCTGAAACCATGCGTTTCTGAGATCAAAAAATACCCCTATGTTAAAGTTTCCAGTTAGAATAATTAAAATAAGAATACGCTTAAATCGTAGAGTATATTATGTTACAATTGTTTAGATTTCTGCTTATAAGAGACTTTTTGTCTTCTTAATGTTTAATGTGTGATCTAGATCACACCCTTACAGGACTGCATTTATGACAGATTTCCGTAATATTTGCTTTTCTTATAATGAGAAAGCGATCGTAGTTCTCAAGATGTTTCAAACATTTTTATTCTTTCAAAATGTATAGGGTGAGTGAAAATGTATTACTGAATGTCCTAAATTCAATTGATGCTTTACATTACTTTATATGTAGCTTCTTTACATTCAAAACAAGTTTATTTAATAGGAGACGAACTAATGGCTTGTTCGGTCTCCATGGTTACCCTCAAACAAATGTGCGAAGCATAACAAATCTCAATAGCTGAAGTGAGTGTGTCATGGATTAAACAAATAATGCATTCTAAATAAAAAAAGACTAGCGAACAACTATCTTTTATGTGTAGGAACAGGATTGAAGGTATTTAAATGCTCATGGCTATATTTAGTGAAGACTGACAACAAACGGCTTCTCGGAATTTTACACCGCTAGTTGAGCGGGTTTCCTTGTTTCTCATATTAACCGAGAAGCTTTTACTGAAATATACAAATGCAAGCATCAATTTGAAGTATTTAAGTAAAAAAAGAAGATAAATAACCCCTATAAATATCTATTTTAATAAATAATGCATGTATTGTTCTTAGTTTAAAACAAATGTACACCTTCTATGCTGCTGAACTCATACGAACAAGTTTTTTTCCCATTCTAAAGAACCCCCCCCCCCAAATAATGCTATATAAATAAAATTAAGCAATAAACCTGAGTTTGTTAAACCATAAATGTCTGTTCATTCCTACACCTTAATATATGTAGAATATCAAATACAACATTGAGTTATACACATAATATTTATATGTGTAATGTTTAAGACAGTGTGCTATTTTAATAAAATAATAAAGGAGAGCTTATGACAGTTCATACCTTAGTTGAAGTTTTGAGAGATTTAGAGGTGTCAATAATTTTAATATCAGTTCTTTGTTTCTTCTTTCTTACATCAGTCCATGTATTTTTCTCTGACTATCTCTTCAAAGTAGTAGAGTTTGACCAATCCATTTCTTCAGGTATCAAAATTATGTTGTTGTTTCTAATAAAGGAAGTAGCTTCTTCAATATTATTGAATGTTCTCATGTCATTGTTATGATGAATTCTAATTTTGGCAGGATAGACAAGCTGTGCCTTTATTTTGTTTTGCTTGAGGAATTTCACCAGAGTCCAGGTTTTCTTTCTTAGGTCTAATACTTTTGAAGAGTAATCATTATCAAATCTTATTTGACATTGTTTATAGATTATTGGATTTTTTTCTCCAAGCAGATCTCAGAACAAGTTCTTTGTCCATAAATGATAGAAATTTAACTACAATGGATCTCGGAAGTGAATTAGATGTGGTAGAAGATGATTTTCCTATAGCTCTATGTGCTCTCTCAATTCCATAAGAAAGACCTTCTTTCAAATCTAATATTTCAGCTAACCAAGAATTCAAGAATAAGATGATGTCCTCCCCTTCGGATTTCTCTGGAAGACCAAAAATTCTTATGTTATTTCTTCTTTCTCTACTTTCTGTATCATCAATTTTATTTATTAGCCAAGTGTTCTGTTGTAGAAGAAATTCACATTGTTGTTCATCTTCTTTTAGTCTCCCATCTTTATCATTCAGAGAAGTTTTGATATCTGATAGCTTTGTTTGATGGTGCTGCAGAATTTCTTTAAGAACATCAGTTTGCTTTTGACAATTATCTTTAAGATTTTCTAAGTTTTCAGTGAATCTATCAATTTTCAGAGATAGATCTTGAAGGGTAGCAGACATCAGTTGGATTTATTTTTTCAATGTAGAGTCTGAATGAGAGTTCTTGGTGTTACTCATTTCCACACAGACTGATTAGTCTTCAGGTTTATTTGACAGGAAAATTTCAGGTTATTTCTTTCAAAATTGATAATTATATAACTTAGAAGTTCCTCTATAAGATTCTCCATGAATTTTTTGAAGAAGTTAAACATTTTCATGTTTTCTAGTAAGGTTTTGTGGCGCTCAGGAAATTTGCTACTAACAGTTAGGCATCTATGCTCTGCCTCTTGGGTATTTTATTTTTGATACTTCTAATATTAATATTTAGCATTAAAAGATGGTTGATTTTGCTGCTGTTGTTGATTTGCCCAGAGATGAAGATAGTGGGGGTGTTATGTTCTGACATTTGTGTTGTAGCAATTTATGTTGGACAGGATGGATTTGGGCCTGGGTTGGAGTGGATATCCCAACTTATGGTAAGTCTGGTGTTATAATGGTGATACAGATGTTGGAGTTTGGTGATGAGTGTGAGAAAGTATTGTGTTTTTTTGGAGTAGGACTGAGAGCATATATGTTTAGTTCTGAATTGGTCAGTTATGTAGTTCTTGAATAATTGTGGGCATATATTATTGTAATGTGCAGTGAATGTATATGAGAGTGCATAATGTAGTGTTGTGCTACTAAGTTTAGGGTTATTGCTAGAGTGATAACTTGTGGTGTTACAAAGAATTATGAGAAGACAGACTAGACTTAGTTTTGTGATAGTCATGGTTATAAAGTTTAAGTTGGTTCTAGGTGGGGGGTCTGGATAGGAATTATAGGGTTGCACTATATGTGGATGGGTAAGTAGTGTGGGTGATGTAAATAATGCCTAGTGGGAATGAGAGTAGTTGGGAGTATTTTGTAGTGGAGCAAGGTGGTGTGGTATAATGTAATCTGACTTGAGGAGCTGTGATTGGTGTATGTGATGTGAGGGTGAGCTGTGGGTGTGGCTGTGATTACTATAAATGTAGAGGTAGTGGGTGTGGGAGGGAATAGGGGGCAGGTTAGGGGAGTGGAGAGAGCCCAAGTGGTAGCGAGGGCAAATGGAGTGGGGCAGAGCCCACCAAGACAAGAGTAAAAAGTAAATATTCCTTTACAAATCAGAACACTTTAAACAAATTCCTGAGGTCGAATGGCTTACTAGCAAGCAGAATGCAATTGCTGAAGAGCACTTGCATCCTGGTGGGAGACTAGAAATTTCAAGATGGCTCCATGCTCAGCCAGATTCTAATATAGACTTAGTATTGGGGGAGAGAGATAGCACAATGGCTGTAAACCAGGTGGAATGCAAAGAAACCACCAAAACCAGAGAGGCAATCAGTGGAAATCAATCAGTGAAGGCCTCACAGGGGGTAAATAATAATTCAAACTACCTGTAAAGTCAATGAGAGAAGAGACAGCAAAGTCTATTAAGGTCGGGAGTATGTCTTCACATTGACTTGCTTATTAGTAGCCAGTTTGTGTACAGAATAGCGTAGGGAGATACATTAGCAATGAAGGGGAATGTATAGAGATGCAAATAAACAGGTGGGGCTCAGGTGACACAAACTAAGGCAGAAAGCACTGAGAGGGCTGCTTGATGGTTAATTTAGTCACAGGGATCTGAATTAAATGTATACTGTCTATTGGACAGTTAGGAATACTGCATTAGCTGGGGGAGCAGGAGGACACAAGGCTACAACAGTCAGTTTTATTAGTACGCTGAGAACTACTAAGAAATACTGCTAATGTTATAGCTTCACTCTCATAAAACATATAAGTAGAATGCCTGGGTGGGCTGACCCTGCTCTTGAGGCTCAAAATGTATATCCTTGTTTAGTTTTGCAGTACTGATTCCTTCTTATACTGTATTGTGGGGTGGTAGCTGCAGACTGCAGATTTGCTAGTGTGTGCTCCTGCTCTTGAGGCTTAAAATGTATATCCTTGGTTAGTTTTGCAGTACTGATTCCTTCTTATACTGTATGGGTGGAGTGGTAGCCGCAGACTGCAGATTTGCTTGAGTGTGCTCCTGCTCTTGAGGCTCAAAATGTATATCCTTGTTTAGTTTTGCAGTACTGATTCCTTCTTATACTGTATGGGTGGAGTGATAGCTGCAGACTGCAGATTTGCTTGAGTGTGCTCAGCAAGCAGAATGCAATTGCTGAAGAGCACTTGTATTAATTCAATCTTGACTGTCTATACCACATTGGGGACACCCTTAAATGGTTAACTGTTGCAGTGGACAGATGGTGGGCTGAGACAGTGTCTGTCTTGGACCACGCATTGTCTGTGCTGGAACATCTAGTTGGAGTTGGGCATTGGACACATGCACATAGGGCAGCAACACTATCTGCTGATAGTCCACGTGGCCATGCACAGCCATGCTTCCATAGCGGCAGAACCTCCAATGTTACAGAAGAAAGTGTGCAGTCCACACCATGACAGGCCATGAGCACGTGGTCCTGGCTGGTTGTGCGGGGGACACAGCATCAGCAGACAGCAGTCACCATCAGGTACTAGCACTGCATCTGACCTTCGGCATGTTGGTGCCAGTGCTACTCCTGGCAGAGCCATTTCCCATGTTCATGGCCGGATATGGTGAACTGTCCACTTTACCATGTATGGTCCACAGCTGTCCAACTTACAGATGTGTAGGGCTAGCAATTTGGTTTGACTCTATACACCACACACTCAAACACCACTGTCACATGCAGGTCACCTACAGACAGACACGGCATCTCTCCTTGCCCATCTAACCTTCCAGATTCACACACATGCTGTCAATTGTTTGACACAGCCTAGGCCTCTGGCATCCCACACACCATACCCTGTGCATGTGATGATCACTGTGCCACATTCCTGCTATCCATACCATCGATGCAGGGCAATGCTACTATGTGTCTGATGCACAGGGTGTCTATATCACTTGGCATGTACTTGTGTAGTGCAGTATTGTTATGCCATGTCACTTTCTGGGGTTGACTACAGGTACTGTATGGTGGCATGTGTCATGATTACACAGCACACTTTGTGTATCTTTGTTGCATGATGTTGGACTGGTGGTAGTGTTACAGAATTATAGTTGTGTCAGGGACCTGTGTATGTTTCTGTTCCAGGAGTCTGAGGGGATACATTTTGGACAAATGGCAGTAATACAGTGGCACAGGATGGCATGGCAGCACAGCAGAAATATGACAGCAGCAAGGTGCAGCAGTATTCATGTATGGCATCCTAGATGCATATGTGTAGAAGGATCTATCAGGGGCAATGTGAGCAGGCAGCGTATGCATGCAATCATAGTTTGTGATGAGGTCTGCTACCCTGGCCATGTCACCTGGGTTATCTGAACTTACAAATCTAGAAAGTGTGGTGATGGTGTTGACATGTCTACAAATAGCCTATGTCTGGGACAGAAAGGTGGCCAAAAATGCATAACCATTACACAGGGATAGCCCATAAGGCTATGTATGTAGTGCTGCACAGGGATATACTTTAACACACACATAGAGTTGACTGATGTGAGATTACAACCCCTACCTATCTACTAGAACACACTATAGCTTGCAGTACTTATCACATGCACCACAGAGTTTATCTGATATTAGAGGGTCAGCCAAGTACTCTTAAGGTGAATGACATCAGCAGGCCTTGTAGAGGGGGACAATGTAGAGGCCAGCAGCTAGTCACAGGACCATAAAATGCATAACCATTGCACAGAGATAGCCCATACAGGCTGTCCCTAGTGCTGCATGGGGATATATTTATACACACACACATACACACAGACACACACACACACACACACACACACACACACACACACACACACAGTTGACTGATGTGAGATTAGAAACCCTACCTACCTACTATTATACACTACAGCTTGCAGTACTTATCACATGTGCCATGGAGTACATCTGCTGCATATGTAATTGCAGGCAAAATACTTGTGGAGTACACAAGGTAGCCTTGTGTTAGACAGCATGTGTGGTTTGCAGAGTGATATTGCTATGTGTATACAATTAGCAGTATGGCCATATGTGGCTGGCTGCAGTTGGATAGGCACACATGTGGCCAGGAACAAGATGGCCTGCCCATGGCATGCGTTGAACCATTGTACAGTATAACACCTGCTCACCTGTGTCTATCTACAAGGTGACAAAAAAAACTGTACCTCTTTCTACTTCATTTTGCTGTTTGTACTTAGGAGTTCAACTGTATTTAGTTTGCCATATTTATTACACTGCTTTATTTGTGTTGTCTGTTACTGTTGTGATTTGTGAGCTACTGTTTCAAAACAATCTACTGATTAACTATATTTCATGGCTATCTAATACAGTTCTTTACTGTTTAACTGCATTTTATTGCATTTCATTGCTGTTTAACTGTATTTTTCATACTGCAATTTCTATTATTTTGACTACAAGTGATTACTATGTGCTTCATTGTAAGTTTTTTCTCACTGAGTTCTTAACCTTAAAATTGAGTAGCATAGTCTAGATACAGGTCTGTGGCATCCAGAGCTTCAGCTACATGGTATTTAACCCTTTTTGAGATATTCCAGCTACAAGTTTTCCCTTAGTAGCACTTGTGTTATCATCTAGTAGTACTACTCATAGACCTTCCTCCCTTTACCCTCTTAGCTCTTTCAGTTTCTGACAAATATGGATGGACAATTTCCTACATGTTTTCCTGCCAGTCTGGTCAATATGGGCATCCTGAGACAGTGTAGCAACTGCCTCATGTACATGGACAACCCTCTACTACTAGCACCTAGGAACACAATTTGTGAGAGATGCCAGTACATCAAGCACCTAGTGTCATTGCTCTCTCCCCCACAAACCAGTATATCTGGCAGTGAGAAGATTGGCAACATGAACATCACACCTCAAACACCACCCACACCTAGACAACACACTCCTACATATGCGGAGGCCCTCAACAACAGCATGCTCAAACAAAAGAGACTTCCGAGGCATAAATGCATGCAAACTCCACTGCCCACCACACACCACACTACACATAGTCCACACACCTGTGTCTCACAGCCACTAAGGTCTAAACATAAACCCAACATATTAGTCATAGGAGACTCCATTGTGCGACACACAGATGTGCCCCTCACCAGGCTGGATAAGGAGAAAGTCACGGTTAGTTGTTTGTTGGGTGCCAGAATCTGCCATATCACCAATGCTCTCAAGTCTCTCAACAGGTACTGCTATGACTCTGTCATAGTACATGTTGGAGTGAATGACTTGAGACATACCTCCCTGGACTATATGAAGAGGGACATGTTCGAGCTCACTGAATATGTGTCCCAGGCAGGTATGTCCCTAGCCTTAAGCAGCATTCTGCCATCACCCAGAATGATGCCTCAATACAAACAGAACATGACTGACTTTAACAATTGGCTTACTTTCTGGTGTCATTCAAAAGGGATCCAGTACCTGATAGCCTGGGATGACATGATTGACAAGCCATGATACTTTCCCAGAGATGGCCTGCATCTGTCTCTTTTGGGCTTCAGGTCCTGGCAAAGGCTCTTGCCTCCCCATAGCACCTTTTTAGGCAATGCCATGAGGTCAAAACTACCAATATGAAAATTTCATCAAAACGTAAATTAAAGGTTATGCTGCTAAACGCTAGGAGTATAAACATGAAACTGCCCTCATTGCAGGCATTCCTAACCCTGGAAGAAGCTGACATTTGTGCAGTCACAGAAACCTGGTTCAAAGCTGAGGAGAGCACCCCAGCCATAACAGGTTACTCAGCCTATCATTCATTCAGACCCAAAGCTGTGGGCAGCAAAACAAAAGGAGGTGGAGTTTCAATATATATATATATATATATATATATATATATATATATATATATATATATATATATGTATATATAAAAGACATACACACCTCTAGGCAGGTCAGAAAGTATGACGCCCGGGAAATACTCCAGGTGCAGTTAACAACTGACAAGACCCCTTTTCAAATCATAGCTAGATACAGGCTTCCAACTCTGAATCAAGATGTCCCCTCCACCTATCTGGACCTCTGAATCCATCAAGAATAAGCCTTTTACCCTGATCCTGGGTGACTTTAACTATACAACCATAGATTGGAAAAAATATTCATGCCAAAAACACAAATGCCCAGAGATTCCTTGATTTCGTCAATGTAAATGCCTTGGACCAGATGGTTGACACCCCCACAAGAGGTGAAAATATCTTTGACTTGGTATTTAACAACATGAGTAAGCACTGTGACATCCCTACAGTGTCATCATCCCTGTTAAAATCCGAACACAAAGCAGCCACTTTCAAAGTCACCAGCTCCTCAGACCCCCCCCCCCCCAACTAAGGTCAAACAAAAAAAGTATCCATAGCTGATTACAGCCAAACTGAGGGAAGGTATAAACAGACTGACAGCTCCCCACCCTCCTCAGAAACTGGCACACATGTCCAAACTTACACCAACGTACTATATGAGCATTTATATAGTTGCATGGAATCAGGAATACCAGACAGGAAGAAATCCTCCTCCTCAAGGAAGAGTAAACCTGTCTGGTGGACATCTACAATAAATAAACTATAATAAAAGGAAAAAAATGCTGCCCAGGGCCAAGAAGGAGCAGGTGTCTAATTGGAAGCAATCTCTTCTTAGCCTAAATGAGCAAATAAGAGCACTAGTGAAATCCTCCAAAGCAAACTTCAAGTCCAAACTGGCCACATCTACTAAAGACCATCATAAAGCTTTCTTCACATATGTCTACAATGTCAAGGTAATCACCCAGATGTGCTCAGAACTGGTGGTCAAGGACACCACATACACAAACCCTGTAGATGTAGCCAACCTGCTGGCAGACAGGTTCAGTATAAACTTCACTCCTCTTTCTCCCCATTAGTAAAACAGGTCATCCCCAGTACCGGCCCCTCTCCCCTTATTTCTAGGGAGCAAGTCATCACTGCCTGTCAAAGGCAAAAAATAGAGCCTCCACAGGATCCGATAACATCCCAGGCTGCATTCTACATGAACTTAGGCAGGAACTTCCAGCACCATTAGGCATCCTATTCATCCAAAGCCTGAGTACTGGCTTCATCCCATCCGAGTGGAGGACAGCTACTGTCATCCCTTTGCACAAAGGTGGAGTGCCCACTGATCCAGGAAATTATAGACCCATCAGCCTAACTAGTCTGATCTGCAAGGCCATGGAGCCGATTATCCTGGACCTCATTAACAAGGACATTGGCAACCTCCAGACACTTGATCCCACACAGTTTGGTTTTGTCAAGGGGAGGTCATGCCTGTTAAATTTGGTCAACTTCTTTGAAACAGTCACCAAGACCATAGATAAGGGGAAGACAATGCACACTGCCTACCTTGACTTGGCCAAGGCCTTCGATATTATTCCCCACTCAGGTATAATAGATAATCTCTCTCAACTAGGCATCAATCCATATGTTACCAGATGAGTAGCAAACTGGCTCACTGAAAGGACCCACCTAGTCAAAATAGGGAAAGCCACATCAAGTAGTAGACTGATAATAAGTGGTGTACCCCAGGGAATGGTCTTGGGGCCTCTGCTGTTAGGGATATACTTCCTATGATTCTATGATCCTATGACATTCCACAGGCATAGGGGTCTGTGGGTGAGTGGATTATGTACTGTCACAGCCTTGGTTTGGTTCCTTTGGGCAACTGTTTTGATGTGTGAGTGCTGATAACCTCAGCATTCCGAGGGTAGGTTCATACATCCCATGTATATATATATATATATATATATATATATATATATATATATATATATATATATGTGTGTGTGTGTGGTGTGTGTATGTATATATATATATATATATATATATATATATATATATATATATATATATATATATATATAAATGTGTATAACAGGGATGTCTCCATACATGTTGCTGTGTGCTGTCTGTATGTTATGTATATGATGTCTGTAGATATATGTCAAAATTCTATGTATCAGTATCATTGTACTATATATATAGCTGTATATACATCATATATATATATATATATATATATATATATATATATATATATATAGGTATATATATATATATATATATATATATTATATAGCTGTATATATATATATATATATATATATATATATATATATAGGTATTATATGTATATGGGGTACATACTGATTGACACCATAGGCATGTGGGAGGGGGATAGGGTCAGACAGATATGTAGATGTAGCACACAGCAGGTCTTTGTGGAGAAGAGGGAACAGAATTGCACTCAAGCTGGCTAAGTGTAGGAGCATGCCCAGTGGGACTGTCAGTACTTACAAGGTGACTCCAGGCCAGAGCTACCTGCATTTCAGACTGGGATTATTTGTGCTGAAGACATTGGCAGCTGCACCTGTTTCTGCAGAACAGCACTTTCCTGACATTGTCCATGGCATTCCCCGGCTATGTGTTGAAATTAATATGTGACTGGGGTACAAGATGTAGCATCTCATACAGGGTGACAGTCTGCATACCTCACAATGTCTTACAGCAGGAAATCTGGAAAAAAAAACATTAATAAAAGTGGGACAAAGGCCCAAAAATAGGGTCAATTTTTAATATTGCACTTACAAACTTAGAAAGGTGGTAAAATAACAGGTTTACGTTAGCATGAATTTTTATGAAGGGTATGATGTCTGAAACTCACATGAGTGTCATTATTTTCCAACTTCAGTCTTTAATGATTTGCCACTAATTTTCTAGAAAAACAAATTTTATGAACAACAGACCAATTATATGAGGCAAACATCTGTACAGTTGAGAGGTATGCCTCTCACTGTACAGGCTTTTTCATTATGTCCAGCATTTCACCCCATATGTCTGGCCTGTTCCTCATACATTTGTGGTGTTCCAGTAAAATGTTGTATAAGACAGTCAGTGAATAGTACTAACTACAGACAAACATATGAATTGTTGTTGTTTTTCTTTCGGCTTTTCCCGGTTAGGGGTCGCCACAGCAGAACTTCGGTCTGCTAATGATTGGCAGTAGAATTTTACGGTGCCAAGGTGCCAGCTCGATGCCCAACCTTCAATGAAGGCACACCCATTCACGCATGTCTTTCGAATGCTACTCGACCATGAGGAGGACATGCAGACTTCACACAGAAGGCGCTCCAGCCGAGAATCGAACGGGAGAACCTCTTGCTGTGAGGCAACAACTCTACCGCTGCACCACTGCGGCTTACAGACAAACATTTAAGTCCAACAATCAAATGTTTGTCCAACACTCACTCACAGACAAACATTTGAGTGTTGGACTTAATATCCTTCAAATATGCTATACTGATGCAACCTGCTTTCATACTAGGCACCTACTAGGTGAATTAGTGCATCTGAATTTCTGTCTGTAGTTTTGGCCCTTTGCCCCCCCCCCCATTCTTTCTGGCTTTGTACAGCTTTCATGCAGTAACAGATTGAGGGTTATGACAGTCTGTGGGGACACCATAATACAACTACCTCTCATGCAAAATATGTGGATACTGCAAGATTCAAACCATCAACACCATCATCTATGCTAACTTCCTTTGCCTACTGAGCCACACAAGCTGCCAGACAGGGATACGTCATTCATCACACAATCAACAGCATACAGACAAACATTGTCACCCGTCCATTACATGAGACATCGAACCTGTAGCCAGGTTGTATGTCACTGCCCCGGAATTGGTTGGTCTGCTCATATATCATTGCAGATTTACTGTTACAGCAGTTGTATGGGTACAATGATGTGTTGGTGGTGGGGGATGAACAGCCCATGCTCTGCTGGCATAGACAGTTCTACAACTGTTGTGTGACCCCACTGTTTGCCATCTCGCTTGAATAATGTAGTGGACTTTCCAGCCATGTGACCTATTGCTTATTATGGAGCACATACTATTGGACAGAGCACCTGTTGTCCCAAGTGGCTATTAGATCTTCCCAAGTAGCCCAGTAGCCCACTATATTCCCTTGCATACATGCGCCAGGGCCGTACATTTGCTACCATATGCTAATCCCCCTTACAAGTGGTGAATAGGTGTGTGACTTACCTTGAGAATGCAGCTGTTGGCAACCCTGTAGTTTGAGGCTGACTCTATCTGATGCACACAGTACACAGCCAATACGTGGTTAGGTACAGGTTGTGTGGGCTGACTGGCATCATTTTTACTAATATGTATGTGAGTTAGAGTAAGGTGTCAGTCCCTAGGGCCATAGGTTGGCAGTGCATGTGCTAAGCATTGTTTCTTGGCCAATGCTAGGGCATGTTGGGCATGCCTATGTCTGTCTACTCGGACAACCTCAGGAGTTTCCTCCACAAAGTCCCCTGTGGGTGTGGCTGTGGTGACCTAGGCACTGGTGGGGGCTTGTGTATCCCTTCCCTTTGCTGATCTTGCTGCAGTTGTTTCACAGTATCATATTGTGTAGCACAGCACATACTGTGAACATGTGTGCACATGTGGCTGGAGAGTACTGCAGGGCTCCACAGATATATCAAAGCACTGGAACCATGAGTTCAGCAGCCCAAACAAATGCTCTGTGATGTTTCTAGTTTATGCATGCAAATCATTATGGTGTTCTTCGGTAGGTGTGTGTGCATTTCTGATGGGTGCCATCATCCACAGTTCCAGTGCATAGCCAGCATCCCCCAGTAAATGGCCATGTGGGATGTTACCCCTAGCAATCATCTGGTACAGCTGTGATGAGTGCCAGATATGGGATTTGTGAGAACTGCCAGGGCTGCCAGCACACACATTGATGATAATGCCCTGGGCATTGCACCTGGCCTGGCAGTTGATGGAGTGATTCCCCATGTGGTTGATGTAGATTCTACCCTCCTCACTAGGTGATGCTTTGATGTGTGCATGAGTGTAGTCTATGGCATCCAGTACCTCAGGGTAGTGTGCTACATAGTGGAAGTGTTGCATATTGCTGGCTCTCACCTCCAAATGTGTTCAGTGGCATGTAGTTGCATGGCATCCAGAAAATGGTGGTCTACCCTGGATGCTGATGCCTGTGACACCCCCACCATGTCCCCAGTTGGTCTTTGGAAAGTACCTGTAGCTAGTATCATAAGAGCTGCACATACCTTTGTTTCCACTGGGATGTGTTCCCCTCTGTTGGCTCTAGGTCTGACTTGGGGTCGGCAGAGTTCAGTGAGTTCTTGTAATATGTCCCTGTCCACCCTGTAGTGCTCTACAATCTCCAGCTCATGTAGCTCCCTGAAGGTTACCCTGGGCCTGAACACTCTTCTCCTTCTCAGTCTAGGCCTATGGTCAGCATCACCAGCAGCACTGACCTCAGAATCTAGTACATATATATGTAGAAGACCTGCAGCAGCCCCTAGCATTCCTTCAGTTAGAATTCCCAAATGTGTACTCCACTGGTGCAGATTATGAGGGGAAATCAGATTGTAGGGTATATGCAACAATTATAGTGCCCTGCTGTAGGTGCAGCCTGTGTGATTGGCTACCTGTGATGTATTCCACCTGCCAAGTACTTCATTAAAGACTGCTAATGTCCCTAGTTTAAGTAACACAGGGGTCATCAGTAATTAAAATATCATTTGCCTTTCTCAGACAATTTTTTTTACACCCTTCCTCACGCAGCACTGCAGCATGCTGTACAAACATGCATGGCAAAGATAAACAGTGCTCAGCCCCCATAAAAGGTCATGCTCATCACAGCAGTGCACTGTGCAAACACCCTTAAACACAATAAAACACATGCCCCAAAGGTAAACAACCTGTACACTGACACTGTACACCCCCCCCTGCTCAGCAGAACACCGAACAACGCAAACAGGTACCCCTGAGCTCCAGTGAGCTTACAAGTCCTCAGACACACCCTCGATTGATGTCAGCTACCTCATCTGTGGACACCAACATGCTTCTGTGCCTACACAGATGGGATCTGCGGACACGGATACCCATTTGTGCTATTCAGTAACCCTAGCTCATTCGCATAGGGATCCATGCATTCAGCCTGGAAACAAGATGGTTCCAGGCACTGTCTCCTTAGCAGCAGACCAATTCCACCATTGCAGATACTTCAAGTAGGATCCTATAATACATTACTGTCACATATTATTTTTGTCATCTCAGCTTGTTTGTGCACTGCAACATGCCACCAAACATACCCCCAATTATTAAAAAAATAAAATTATTTTAAATTATTTTCCATACAGTGTTGAACACACTGTGGATAGTGTTGCACATATCTGCATATGCTATGCTATTTCTGCCCATCTATCTGCCATTTTATGGTCCCTGTTGTTCTTTTCCTATACATGGACTTTTTCTGTGTACAGTACGGACACCAACACGAGATCTGCAGTGCTGCCTATATGCTTCCTGGATTGCTCTATCTCCCTCATTTGCATGCAGTTTACCTGCTTATCAGCTGATTTGCATGCCATGGATACTTCCATGTAGGCACGCTCGTGAGTGTTGCTCAGCAATGTTTAGTGGATCACACACCTACTTACTTTCATGTAACCAGTGTGCCACTATGCCTACACAGAAAAAAATCCATGTAGACTTTATTAAATTCCCCCTATTGTCTATTTACTTGACTTTCAAAGACCCTCTTCCAAAGTAGCACAAAACAGAAAAAATACACAAGAAATGCAGAACACGGCTGGATGACCTTTATTTCACTTTTAATCCAAGGTACACAATATCAGTAAGCTCTTTTGTCTCCCAATAACAATCACAATAAGAGACTTCTTCAGACTGAAATAATTATCACATAACACATTTTAAATAGACCTCTTAAGGCACATGATATATCACATGATACTCACTGACTTCCTGACTAAGAACAGCTTAAAATAACATAGCAGTACCTAACTTTTAATACCTTCCCTACCCCTAATGTTTTAACCCCTTTCTTTTTAAATGCATAGTAAACTCTTCCAATAACAATCACAATAAGAGACTTCTTCAGACTGAAATGATCATCATATAACACACTTTAAATACACCTCTTAACATGATACTCACTGGCTTCCTGACTAAGAACAGCTTAAAATAACATAGCAGTACCTAACTTTTAATACCTTCACTACCCCTAATGTTTTAGCCGCTTTCTTTTTAAATGCATAGTAAACTCTTCCAATACAATTACAATAAGAGACTTCTTCAGACTGAAATAATCATCACATAACACATTTTAAATAGACCTCTTAAGGCACATGATGTATCACATGATACTCACTGACTTCCTGACTAAAAACAGCTTAAAATAACATAGCAGTACCTAACTTTTAATACCTTCGCTACCCCTAATGTTTTAACCCCTTCCTTTTTAAATGCATAGTAAACTCTTCCCTGTTATTTACCCCAGGTGGAAAACATGCATTTAATCTAACCTGCCAGCAATATTCAAGCCAGCCAAGTTCTTCTACTATATTAACAATTTTAGTTGTATTAACCAAAGCTTCTAATACTAGAAATTTATAATCTACTTTACAATTACTACTTTTGTAATGTTTGCACATGGCATTTTTTGTATCTCCTATATGAATAGCATATTTCTGTTCATATATCCTTCTATTTAATTCCCTAGTAGTTCTCCCTACATAGAAACTTGTACACTCAGTGCAAATAATAACGTAGATCACATTCTTAGATTTACAGTTAAATAAACCCAGTATGTTGATTTTATTATTCTATATTGTTACTTCATTCCCTTCTGTATATAACAAATTACACATTACAGTTGTACCATTTTATCATGCCACTTCTATATTCAGTTAGATTCTTTGTATTTAGTTTACCTTGAAAATAATTTTTAAAACTTTTAGCTTTCTTCTGAACAAATATAGGGTTAACCCTTACTTTACTAATCAGTTCACTATTTGCCTTAAACAGTCCCCAATTATTAGTAACAACATTTTTTATAGCTTGAGAGTCTACACTATTTTGTATAGACATTGCTCTTTTATATTAATGCTGACCTTTTTTATTTTCACCCATACTTATTCTACCCATTCTCATATCCATTTGTCTTGGAATAATTTATTTATTTATTCACTAGGATAACCCCTTTTAACTATTTTACTACAGAAGGACATTGCTTTTTCAGAAAAGTTATCATCATTCTTAGTCAAACAGTTTATTCTATTCACTTGACCTTTCACCACATTTAATTTAGTTTGCCTAGGGTGCATACTGGAAAAATGCAAATAACTATTATTCTGAACCTCTTTTTTATATATTTTAGCTACCAATTTCCTGTTTTCTTTAAAAATCATTAAATCCAAATAATTATATTACATTACAATTATACTTGTTTAAAGTGTTCAGATTTGTAAAGTAACACTTTTTACTCTTGCCTTGGTGGGCTCTGCCCCGCTCTGCTCGCCCTAGCTATCGCTTGGGCTCTGTCCCCTCCCCTGCCCCCATTCCCTCCCACCCCCACTACCTCTACATTTATAGTAATCACAGCCACACCCACAGCTCACCCTCACATCACCTCCACCAATCACAACTCCTCAAGTCAGATCACATTACACCACACCAACTTGTTCCACCACAAAATACTCCCAACCACTCTAATTCCCACTAGGCATTATTTACATCACCCAC
This sequence comes from Protopterus annectens, assembly GCF_019279795.1. Lineage (NCBI taxonomy): Eukaryota > Metazoa > Chordata > Ceratodontiformes > Protopteridae > Protopterus > Protopterus annectens. The sequence goes on along the minus strand of NC_056731.1, from coordinate 1,867,188,051 downwards.
ACTACTTACCCATCCACATATAGTGCAACTCTATAATTCCTATCCAGAACCCTACCTAGAACCAACTTAAACTTTATATCCATGACTATCACACAACTAAGTCTAGTCTGTCTTCTCATAATTCTTTATAGCACCACAAGTTATCACTCTAGCAATATCCCTAAACTTAGTAGCACAACACTACATTATGCACTCTCATATACAGACACCGCGCATTATAATAACATCTAACCACAACTGTTCAAGAACTACATAATGGACCAATTCAGAACTAAACACATATGCTCTCATTCCTACTCCAAAAAAAAACAATACTTTCTCACACTCATCACCAAACTCCAACATCCGTATCACTATTTTAACACCAGGCTCACCATAAGTGGGGATATCCACCCCAAACCAGGCCCAAATCCATCCTGTTCAACACAAACTGCTCCAACACAAATGTCAGAACATAACACCCCCACTATCTTCATCCCTGGGCAAATCAACAACAGCAGCAAAACCAACCATCTTTTAATGCTAAATATCAATATTAGAAGTATCAAAAATAAAATACCTGAACTCCAGGCCAAAATAGCACACTACTCCCCAGACATAGTTGCTTTAAAAGAAACCTGGCTAAATAAAAATATAGCTAACTCAGACGTTCTCCCTACTGGCTACAATATCATTAGACAAAACAGACCACTTCGTAAAGAGGGTGGAACTGCCTTACGGTATAAGTCCAACTTAACTGTACATCAATTACCAAACTCCTACCCCTCCCCCAATAACTGGGACATACTTATCTCACAACTTCAACTTCACCCTAAAAAGGTCATCACCACAATTTTGGCCTATATTCCACCTGGTAATACACCTGTTAGCCTTGAAGACTTCTTATACTGGTGTTCTTCCACATACTCACAAGAAACCCTTATTCTGGGGGATTTCAACCTAGATTGGTTCACCTGCATATCAGAACCACCAAGTAACCTAATAAATCTCCATGGCTACCAGCAGTAAGTCCAAATTCCAACTAGATGTGATAAAAAATCTAAAAGGGAATCCATCCTTGACTGGGCCCTAACTAACAACCCCACATTGTACCCCCATGCAGGCAGTCTCCCAGACACCTTAAGCGACCACAGCATAATATACCTTATACATAGCAGAGCAAGCATATGCAAAACCACTAACTATATATCCACTAGAAACACAAATAAATTCTCTCATGAGGTCCTCAATACTTTACTCTGTAACTGTGACTGGACCCCCCTAAAAACCCTCCCACTTGACCAGGCTGTAGCATATTTCAACAAAACATTTCTACAACACCTAGACACTGTCGCTCCATTGCGCAAAATCAAGGTTAGAACCTCTACAAACCCCTGGCTCAGTACAGAAATCAAACAAATCCTCAAGTCCAGAGACACTGCCTAGCTTTTCTATCAAAAAAACAAAGAAACACAAAGCCTAAGTGCCAAGAACTGCACAACTGTGCAAAAATATGCATTAGGCTGGACAAAAAATCATACTACAGGACATTACAAACTAAATACCAACACAACCCCCAAAATATTTGGAAAAATGTAAACCAACTATTAAAACCTACCCAAAAGGCTAACCCCAAACCAACCACCCCTGACACTAAAGTTCCCATCAAAACACAATTCAACTCCCACTTTGTGAACTCAATTCTATCCTTAGTATCACAGGACTGTTCCTTCCTCACTATCCCACCCAACACAAATAACATTAATACAAGCTTTACCCTCAAAACAGTCTCCACCCCTCCAGTCAAAAGCATACTCTCCAAACTAAAAACCTCATCAACAGCAGCTGACCTACTCCCCACTATTTCTTGAAACTCACAGCAGATGCTATTTCTATCCCAATCTCCACTCTCATAAACAGATCAATTGTTGAAAACTATGTGCCCAAACTGTGTAAAATATCCTATGTTACACCCATACATAAAGGCGGAACCTCCACTGAACTTAATAACTACAGACATATTGCTTTACTCTCCCCGCTGGCCAAAATCCTAGAAAAATGCATCCATACCCAGGTGCTAAAATATCTCCTAGACAGCAACAACTCAGCATGGTTTCAGACCTGCCCATAGTACCACTACAACCCTCATCTGCTTCACAGACACAGTAAACAGTCTCAAAAACAAAGGCCTGCAGGTGTCAACTCTTTTTTTGGATATGTCCAAAGCATTTGACACAGTCTCGCACCACATCCTGCTAAACAAACTAAAACAATATCACCTATCAAATTCCACTCTTATCTGGTTCCAAAGCTACCTAACTGACAGATACCAAACTGTGAAATGGGAAAATTCTCTCTGTCCTCAGATGCCCATAGCTATAGGAGTCCCACAGGGTTCTACCTTAGGACCATTACTTTTCACAATCTTCACAAATGACCTCCATACCTCCACACAGCATGCATCTATAATTCAGTATGCAAATAACACTACCTTAATCTGTGATGCACAAAACATTCCCACCCTCATGCAAACAACTCAACTAGCATTCTCTGATGTTGAAAACTACCTTACCAAAGCCCAACTTATCCTCAATCCAAAGAAAACTCAGCTTATGATTATAACCAGTTCTAACAAAAACACTGATAACAGTCAATTCACTATCTACTCCACAAATACTACTCCAATCGCTCCAGTGGCACAGGCTAAGCTATCGGGAATAACCATAGACTCCCACCTAAAATTTGATAGTCATCTCAACTTAACTATTAAAAAAATGCATGCCAAACTAGGATCACTCTACCGTATCAAACCATTTTTTACCAACTTCACAAGATCAGCCATTGCTCGCTCCCAACTTCTATCCACCCTACTCTATGCATCTCCCATTCTGACTAATCTCAACAAAACTGAACTAAGCAAAATAGAAGCCTGCTATAATAGAATTACCCGTTTTGCTGCAAATTGCTCATATAGAACTCATCACTATACTGCTTTGAGACAGCTCCACTGGCTTGAACTGCCCAACCTCCTAACCTACAATCAGCTCTGCCTCTGTCATTCGATCTAGTACCTCCCCAATAAGTGTCCTGCCCTCAAAAAACTAGTACAGCATCACTCAGCCAAAAGGCCTCTTAGATCATCAAGCAAACTACTACAAGAAGGCACCAGCAGCTACAATAGCTTTGGAGATGCACTATATAGTAGTTCAGTGGCTAAAAAATGGAACTCTGTCCCCACTAGCATTCAAAACACATAATCCAAAGCCTCTTTTAAAGATCTCATCAGGCAACATCTCAAGCAAAGTTGGCAGTGCCATGATTGCTCCCCAGGCTAGTGAAAGCAGATAAGGTACACATACTAAACCTAGAGTACTTGATAATAGTTTTCAGTTTTACAAACACTGGCTAATCTATGGTATATGTACTGTACCTTTGTACTATCTATGTATTCTACCTATGTTCCAAATTTCAGCTGTACACCACAAATCTATTAATTACCTTTATTTTTAAATTAATATTTTTTGTTTGTTCTCTCCCCTGTAACTGTTGATGTGCTGCATACCACTGTAAAAAACATGTCTTTTGTAATTTGTGTGTATACTGATCATGTCTAAATAACTAAATGTATCTGTAATTTTTCTCCCCGGGCCTCTGCTGAAAAAGGGCCTTCTTGGCTTAGTCAGACACCCCTGTTAACAAATGTAAAATACATAAATAAATATTCATATGTAAATTTCAAGTATGTACATACATTATTAATATAATCAATACATTTTCCAACTCATTAAAAGTTCCTTTCCATACAAGAAACACATCATCAATAAAACATACAATTTTTATGATTTTTTTCATTATATTTGCTTTCCATTATATGAGTTGCCTCCCACCCATGCATAAAATCATTAGCATAACTTGGGGCTAGGGAAGCTCCCATCACCACACCATTAACTTGTACTTATATATCATCATAAAATAAAAAGAAATTGTAGCTTAAAACTAGTTCTATCATTTCCATTAGCAACCCAATCATATTATTTGTAAACTGTCTAGTTCTTAATAATTCCAAGCTAACCATCTCCATTCCTTTTTTGTTAGGTATCATAGTATAAAGCGACTTGACATTTAATGTCACTAAAATATCTGACTCATCAACCATAACTTCCTCTAATTTTTGTAATAAAATCAAAACTATCTTTAATATAAGTTGTACTGGAAGAAACTGCCTTTTGTAAATGTCTGCCAACAAAAATTGATAACCCTTCTGTTTTGCTATTTGCACTTGCTACAGTGGGTCTTAATGGGTAGTCATTTAGATTTTTGTGTACTTTAGGGATTCCATATATTTTAATAATTTTTGAATTGGTATTTGTCAAAAACTTTCTTATATTTTCATCAATTCTTCCAGCCAAAAAACATTCCTCTATACAAGAATCAATCATAGTGTAGCATTTTTTAATTTCTTTCATAGTAATTTTTTGTAAAACATTTCATCCTGTAAATGTTCATTCATTTTACCTTCATATTCATCCCTATCAAGCACAGCCAATGTTCCCCCTTTATCTGCTTTCATACACAAAATGTTATTTTTTAAAAATTCATCAAAACAAACATTTTCCATTCTAGATATGTTATAATACTTATAATCAGCTTTTCTATCTAGAATATTAATAATTTGAATTTCACAGATATTAAGAAACATTTCTAGCTCTTTTACTAATGGAGGGTTAAAACTGCTAGGTTTATAAAATTCACATTTTCTGACTTCTTTTTTAACAAATAACACAGACAAATTCAATAAACATACATAGTCTCTTAAATCATTTATAGTGTTAAGTTTATTCGCCTCTGAGATGGTGCAAAATTCCATCCTTTACTCAACACCATGCATTTTTCCTTTGTTAACACATTTGTTTAGATTAATAACTTTAAAGTTCATAGTACCCATTGTTGTGTCTTGTTGTGTCTTTCGGCTTTTCACAGTTAGGGGTCGCCACAGTGGAACTCCGGTCCGCTAATGATTGGTAGTTGATTTTTATGTGCTGAGTTACCAGCCCTGATGCACAACCTTCAACGAAGGTACGCCCATTCACGCATGTCTCCACGCAGAAGACAGTCTAGCTGAGAATCGAACCAGACAGCGTCTTACTGTGAGGCGACAATGCTACCGCAGCACCACCACCGCAAAGTTCATAGTACCTATGTTCTCCACATTTGTTTTGTTTTCTTGCAGTTCATTTTGTAGTGTCGGCCCTTGAAATACCTGTTTTTTTAATGTCCTTTGTAGTTATAAGAAAAGTTATTAGTATAGGATGAGCTATTAGCTCTCCCATTTGCTGTTACCTGGGCCCAAGTTTTTTCTTCACCGTTTACCCTCTGATAAACCTCCACCACCTGTTGGTTTCCTTTTTAGCGTCTAACTGCAGCTTGGGGATCTGTTTCTATGGTTTTGGCATTTCTAGTACTGCTCACATTTATCATTGACTGAGCACTCATGGAAGCCTCCACACCTCCTTTAGACACAGAAGGTTGCTTATTAGGTTTTTTGGACTTAATTTCAGTTCCATTTGTTGTATTCCTTCCATTAAGATGCTCCGAGCACCTCATGGCATTCGCCTCTGCAGTTGCTACACTGACGTCATCTTCTGCAGACCTTCCTGGCACTTCTTTTGATAGTTTCAGCCCATATGCTGAAGCCACACTCCCTTCATAGTCCCAGCGGTCATGCTCAAACTTCTTTCATTTTTTAGTACTTAGACTTTCATTTAGTTTAATTAAATTCTCTTGAATACTGAACATTTTGGCATTAAAATTATTTGCTGAAGAGTTTTCTTTCAACATAACAAACTTGTCACTTATACAGTCAGATTTCATCAACCAGTTTCTTAGGTAAATCATTACCTGCTGGCAGTTTGTTAATTCTTAGTCCCTTTGTAACTCTATTAACCCTTCGACAGTTCTCTAAAAACCAGATTGTCCGTTTGCAACCTTTTTCTAGCTCAGTAAACAGTTCTCCATGGTTAACTTTTGTTTGTATAACAGGCTGCTGCTGATCGCCAAATATAAAAGGATTAACAGGTGGGGCCAGACAACCTTGTAGAACCTCTTCACTGGTTACGATGTTAGTACATCTCCCTTTATACAATTAATTCCCAGATCCTTCATTGTTAATAATGAAAGAATAATGAAAGAACCAGTAGGTGTATCATTTAACATACATCCTTCTGGTAGCGTAGTAAAGCTGGTACCTGGAAAGTTACGGGCCTCCATCCAAATGCCACTAACCACCAAAACTCTCTTCCAAAGTAGCACAAAACAGCAAAACAAAAACTGTAGAATACACAAGAAATGCAGAACATGGCTGGATGGCCTTCACATCACTTTTAATCCAAGGTACACAATATCAGTAAGCGCTTTCATCTCCCAATAACAATCACAATAAGAAACTTCTTCAGACTGAAATGATCATCATATAACACACTTTAAATACACCTCTTAACATGATACTCACTGACTTCCTGACTAAAACAGCTTAAAATAACATAGCAGTACCTAACTTTTAATACCTTTGCTACCCCTAATGTTTTAACCCCTTTCTTTTTAAATGCATAGTAAACTCTTCCAATAACAATCACAATAAGAGACTTCTTCAGACTGAAATAGTCATCACATAACACATTTTAAATAGACCTCTTAAGGCACATGATGTATCACATGATACTCACTGACTTCCTGACTAAGAATAGCTTAAAATAACATAGCAGTACCTAACTTTTAATACCTTCCCTACCCCTAATGTTTTAACCCCTTTCTTTTTAAATGCACAGTAAACTCTTCCCTGTTATTTACCCCAGGTGGAAAACATGCATTTAATCTAACCTGCCAGCAATATTCAAGCCAGCCAAGTCCTTCTACTATATTAACAATTTTAGTGGTATTAACCAAAGCTTCTAATACTAGAAATTTATAATCTACCTTACAATTACTACTTTTGTAATGCTTGCACATGGCATTGTTTGTATCTCCTGTATGAATAGCATATTTATGTGCATATATCATTTAAGTAGAAGGATATATGAACATAAATATTCTGCATTTCTTATGACTTTCAAAGACACTCAAGATATCAAATTATGAGCAGGGACACATATTTTCTGTAAAGTTTTCTGCAAAGATCTAAAACATTTAAGTTATTCTCACTCCAGTAACAGGCAGCTAAGTTGCAGAACACAACAATTATCAAACCTGATTCCTACTGGAACAATTACAAGCAAGTAAGACCAAAAATCTACATACCATAAAATATGTTTCATTCATTCTGAGGTAATTATAACATAAATGGAAGAACCCAGTATGTTAGCCAAATAGTACTAGCTATATAGAATTGGCTTCTGAATTACATTGAAAAACACTGCTAGCTTTTTCGTATTTCAACAGAAATCCTACATTTTGTTAACATTTTTTATGAATGGAAACACTCTAGTGTACTTTTACATTTTTTAGACAGCTGCCAGTTCTGCCTGAACCTCCAACTAGTACATTTGATGGTTAATTATTAATATTTTCAATTACCCTTTGCTTGTTAGATATGCTTTTTGAAAGAAATGAGATTGATTGTGCTTCAATTTTGGGTAGAGTGAAATAATGTGCCTTACTAAGAGCAGTTATTTTTCATTTCTTGAGTCCATTTCAAACTTTTGCTATAAATTGTGGTTTAGTGCTGTTGTTTTAACATTTTTGTTTTAGTCCCATAACATTTACTGGTAACAGGAATTTGTGGCAAAGAGTCATTTACATTATCTCAAGTCTCGAAAGCTAATCTGGTGATCCATCTAGCTTTTCCCTATTTTTGTTTTGCCTTTTACGTCTGTAAAGACATTTGGCATGATTATAAATAGATGAAATTAGACTGACATGTAGTGTGCCAGCACTAAATAACCTGACAAAGTATGTTACAAAGCCAACAGTGTCAGTTATGGAAACTCTATAAAACAAATGCAGTCTCCCCATATTTACATGAATCCACTGCATGAAGAACTACATCCAACAACTTCTTCAGTAACTTAATCTTGCACACATGTGCTTTGACCAGATGCTGAAAGACACCTTTAGATAATCTTACCTGACACTCTAGTGGCATAACAAAATGACAAAACACCCTCTGACATGACAATAACAACTGCATTCTCTCTCTCCAAGGAAGCACCAACAACTGAGGACCTAGTCACAAGCATTTCTTTAATACTATTACAAGCTCATATGATAAAATTTAGCTGCTGGCCAGGGGAAGAAAAGGAGGGGTGTACCAGTGTCCACCTCACTTAGACCATAACGTTTTGTTCCCTTAATTCCATGCTACATGCCTAGCAAAACAATAACTGATTGATCCATGACAAATATTATAGTCAAGTGTTAGTCCTTCTAAACTTTATCCTTTGTACGGCATGTTTTGCAGGGTTTTTATTTTGTTGTTTATGCTGCATTTCTACCTTTGTAAAATTATCATGCATAATGATAATGTAATCCGTTGAGTACCTTTATTATGCCTGATAAACATACAAATAACATATCTGTTATTAGTAGGTCCTTATCTAGAAATACCCACATAACATGTTATTATAGTGAGGTTTGCATTTAGGAACTCTCAAATAACAAGACTAAAGAGTAATCCTGCACACATAGATATGACAAATTCAGTGAGAAAAGAAAACTAGGGTTGGATTAAGAGAACTTTGCCACAATATCCTATACTGCCTCAGATTTACAGGCACAGAGCTTCCTGGACTTTGTAAACCCAAACAACCTTGATCAGATAGTGTATACACCTGCTAGAGATTCAAACATATAGGACTTCGTACTCACAAATATGGAGACTGTTACCCCCCCCCCCCCCCATGTCATCCATGGTAAGGTCTAATCACAAATATGTCTCCTTTGAAATAAAATTCAATTCAGTAACTCCAGTAAATCCTGAAACGGTTAGAAACTATTCCAAAGCAAACTACCTTTTGTTAAGCAATAGCTTATCAAAACTCAGTGCCCTTCCAAACATCAAATACACAACATCCTATGCAGAATTGTTAGCAGAAACTCTCTACAACCAAGTTGATGGCTGTATAGTGGCTGCTGTACCTACCAAAAGTAATCCCAAAACAAATTCTAAAAACAAACCACCCTGGTAGAATTCTCAGTTAAGCAGGTTATACAACATAAAGAAACAAGACTTAGCTAAAATTAGGATGTGTAACTCCCAAAAAGTTAAGAACTTTCTAATCAAGCTAAACAGAAAACTAAACAGGCTTATTACAATTTAAAAATCCAGTTTCAAGGTCAAAATAGCTTTCCAGGACAAAGAAACCCATAAGGCCATCTTCAGCTATGGCAAAAACCTCACAGACAGCACACAACAGTGTACCAAACAGGTGATTAATGGAGCTACATTCACTAAGCCAGATGATATATTGAATCTGCTGGCTGATGAAGTCAGCTCCAACTTTACTCCTCACGCCAAGAAAAAACTTTTATTTATTGACATTTGATTACCAGGAAAGTCTGATTGGGTAGAAGCTGATTCTCAGCAGAGGCCCAGGGAGAAATGCTCCAAATTATTACAAAACATTTTATTTATTTGTATTTATTTATTTTACATTTGTTTACCAGGGAAGTCTGACTGGACAGAGCTGTCCATTTTCAGTGGAGGCCCAGGGAGAAAAGCTCCAGAAACAATTGCTAACATACATTGTGGTTTAGACATACAGTTATAAAATATAGCAGATAACATATGATTGCAAAAGATATTTACATAAGCATAGTGGTTTAGACATACAGTTAAAAGTATAGCAGGTAGTAACATGTGATTGTTGTTCATGCAGTATGTTTAGCAGAGATAATCTTGAAGATGTACTGAAGATAAGGCAAGAAAGGAAAAACTAAAAATACTAGCCAGATTGTGAAAGGAGGGGAATATAGACAATTTCATATGAGGTTCATTGACATTTTAAGGGAAAGCTTTTCAGCTTAGTCTATGGGACTGTTAATGGGTATAGATGGGACAGTGGAGAATAAGCGGCAGTGAATTGGTAAGTAATGTGTGATAATAAATATAGTGCATCTGTGGGAGTTTTAAAGAAGAGGTTGGATAGTGGGTAGGTGGAAGGTGTTAAAATATGTCAGCTAGGTATTAGGCAGTTGCATGTCCAGGGGTTGTTTAGGTGGGAAATAAGCTGTTTTTTTTTTGAAGAGGGTTTTGTTAGGCTGTACCCTGATTTGTAGTGTTAAGGAGTTCCAAGTCTTGGCAATTTTGCTAGAATTCAGGGAGTCACCAGAGCTGTAATGGCTTTTGAAGATTGCGATTAGTGCTTTGTTAATGGATCTAAGTTCTCAGTTATTGGAGCAGAGGGTGATCAGGTCTTGTAAAGCTGGAGTTTTGTCAAGATGGTACAGTATTTGGTGAGTTAAAAGAAGTTGGCTTAGAGCTAAGGTGTTAGGGAGTTCCAGCCAAGAAAGCTGTTTTAGGGCTTGACAGTGGTGGGTGCAGTAGCAGGAGTTTGTGGCACATTTTGCTATTTTGTTGTAGCACACTGATAGCTTGTTTAAATCACTCTTGTTTCGATTAATTAGGACAGGAGAAGCATAAAGTAAGGTAGAAAGAAGATGGGTGCAAGCTGCGGTAACTGTACTGTTGCTGGTTAGGAAGATTTTACATCTGTAAAGAGTACCCATTCTTTGTTGACTTTGGTTATTGTATGAGCTATGTGTTTGTCAAATTTCATATTATTGCCAATAATGACCCCTAGTAATTTTGTTTGTGCGACAGGGGAGATAGGGGTATTATTTGATACAGAACTGGAGAATGGGGGAGTAGTTACTGCTGCTTTGGAAGGATACAAGAGCATAAGTTGGGTCTTTTTAGGATTTAGTATTAGCTGGGAGTTTGCTAGCCAGGTTTCGATGGATATAAAGGCTTCTTGGGTCTTGATGTGAAATTGTTGGTGGGTGGGGACAGAGCAGATTAAGGTAGAGTCATCAGTGTACTGAACCAGGCTTGCTAGAGAGGTGTCTTTGTGAAGATTATTTGTAAATATAGTGAAAAGGAGGGGTCCTGGGACTGATCCTTGGGATACTCCTAGTTTTACAGGAAGTAGGGGGGAAGGGAGTTTTTCTACTGAACAGCTTGTTGATGTTGGGAGAGATATTCTTGAAACCATAATAGAGTGGAGGTAGTTAGTTTTAATTCTGAGAATGATGTTAGAAACCTTGTGTGGAAGACTGTAACAAACGCCTTTGATAAGTCAAGGAAAACTGCAGACACTAGCTGGCTGTTGTTGCATTGCATATTTGCCAGGTTACCAAAATGGATGAGTGCAGTGGCAGTGCTATGGTTGGGATAGAATCTGTGCTGGGTTTCAGCAAGAAGATTGTTGGAGAGGAGATTTGTTAGGATCTGGGTATAGATACATTATTCCAGTATTTTAGCCCATGGGGAAAGTATAGTTATAGGGTGGTAGTTTGTTAGGTCAGTGGGGGTGCCCCCTTTATGTTTTGGTATAATGTAGGAGATTTTCCAGAGAAGCGGAACCTTTTGTTCTGAGATTGATCTGTTAATGATTAGGGAGATTGGATAGGAAATGGCTTTTGCAGCTATTTGTAGGAATTTGGCAGGTAGTTTGTCTACTGCTAGGGTAGTGGGTTTAAGTTTAGTTAAATGTCTATAGATGGTGTTAGCTGGTACAGGCTGACGGGTGAAGGAGTTAGCATCATTCGGTGGGTTATATAGTATTGTGGGGGTTGAGGAGGATGGGTCTGTTGACAGTTTTAGTATAGAGTTGGTAAAGAACTCATTGAATTGAGTGGCTGTGTTTATAGAGGTGGTGTCTATGTTTGGATGATGAGTTGATGATTTATCTGATTGGAGAATACTGTTTATAGCAGCCCAGAACTTCTGTGGGTTGGTATTGTGCATAGTTTGAATTTCACTATAGTATATTTGTTTGTCTAGTCTGATTTGTTTTTTTTTACAGTGTTTCTCAGTTGTAAGAATGTTTGCCTATTAGGAGTAGTTTTGTTTTTGCGCTAGGTGTCCCATGCTTTGTCCTTTTGTTTCATAGGTTACCTAGTGCTCTTGATAAGCCATGAGACATAGATGGTTTTAGTGTGAATCTGTCTTGGTAAGGCAAGTTGGTTGAGAAGGCCTAAGAAAATAGTGTTGAAATACTCAACTGCTTCATCTAAAGGAAGTGTTAAAAGAGGGGACCAGTTAGAGTGTTCAAGGGTTGTATTAATGTTATCAGCTCTGAGGTTTTTAGTGTATCTGATGTGTTTAAGAGAGCTAGTTTTAGTGAGTTTAGTTTGGTCTCTGATGAAGGCGGTTGGGAGGTGGTCACTTAGAGTGTTGGGTAGTATACTGAAATTATGGGTGGAAGATGGGCGATTGGTAAGAATCCAGTCTAGTATTGATTCTTTTTTTGAGGTTTTGTCTACTCTAGTAGGAGTTTGTATAAGCTGTGAGAAGTCATAAAGGTTAATATGATATGAGGGGTGGAGTGATTTAAGTGAGGTCCAATCAATATTGAAATCACCTAGTATAATGGTTCCATGGGGGAGGGTTGCTGATGTCCAGTGGAGAAGAGATTCTAGAGTTTTGATATTATCTCCTGTAGAGATATATGATCCTAAGATATATAGTTGTTTTGTGTATTTAGGCTTACCTTAGCAGGTAGGATCTCTGCATTATTAAATTCAGGGATTTCTATGTTAAATAGTTCAAAATTGATGTTGTTCTGATATAGGAGAGTGACCCCAACCCCTTTTTAGCTGTATGGTCGTTTCATAGTATGCTATAACCAGGGGGAAGTATTTCCTCATTTTTAATATGTGGTTTAAGCCATGTTTCTGTGAGGAAGATGATGTCAGGTAAGTATAATGCTATGGGTGCATGGAGCTCAGTGGTTTTGTTAAGGATGTTTCTTATGTTATGATTTATTATGAGAATATTGGATGTTTTCTTAAGTAGGCTAGTATTGGTTCTAGGCTAATGTTGATGATGTGTTGGACTTGTTATTGGACCTGACTTGGGGTTGATATTGCCACTGCAAAACAGGTGAGAGACAATGTTTGTTATGGTTTGTAGGCATTTGGAGAGGGCTATGTCACATTGTATAGATATGCTAGATTTGCTTTGATAATGGAGGAGTTTTAGGGGTGTAGGTCATAGGTGGTGTGGTCAAGGAGTGAGGCTGAGATGAGTAAGGGGTAGTTAGTGAATCTTGGAAGTGAGGTTGAGGTAGGGTGACTTATGTTGAGGATTGTAATGTTGTTGAATTAGGGTGAGGTTAGATGGACTGTGATGGTGAGTGTTAGTGTTAGAATTGTTTGACGGGAGTACATGTTTGGTTTGTTAGAAGGAGTAGGAGTGTATAGAGATAACCCTGCGGAATGTGTAGGGGTCCTGATAGTATATTGATGGGATGGGCTTCAACAATTTTGTGAGTGGGAAGGTACTGTGTGTAGTGTGTGTAATACGAGAGCAAAGGAGGGGGAGGAGATAGTGGTGGTTGTTTGCATGATTGTCTGAGAAATGGAGGGGCTGAGTCTGGTAAGGTTACGTATAAAGGAAGATATCTAGGGGTGTGTGGAATAGGGGTAGGGTAGGAGAGCGGAGCAGGTAGAGCCCTACCTAGGAGGTAAGAGCTGAAAAAAGAGTATCAGGAGTCTGAATAAGTAATGAAGGTCAGCAACATTGTTCTTTAATCACAGGGAGTCTGCCAGTTACTGTGTTTCCACTATTTATTCATAACAAATGGAAAAATAACTGCTTTGAAGAGACTTGGATGACTTTACAGTACACAAAAGTATTGGAGAATTTAAATAACTGTGGAGCATTTTCCTGCTTACAGGATGAGCTGCCTATCTGGACTAAGATTCAGTTTTTGGTGGTGTTCTGCTGCTGCCTAGTGGCAGTTAGTGGCAATGGCAGGGAATGGAAGAAGGAGAAAAAGACCTTGCAAGTGCGCATGCTATACCAATAAAATAAAATTAAGTAAAAGCATTAACAACTAGATACAGTAATTAGTTAACAGAGAATACACCTACATAAGAAGATTGTAGAGAGTAAAAATCCCAGTAGTGAGTCCTTTTACCTTCAGTTGCTAGCAGGATAATTTTCAGAAATTATTCACTTGGGAGGGCGGGGAGCAGCCACGAGTGAAGTAGAGCTAGAGCAGCATGCGTGCGCACGTCTCAGGGGACCTGGTGTGGAGACTCAGTAGAAACAGTAGATCCTGGATGATTTTATTATTATTTTATTATTTTAAGAACGATAAGTTTACAATCTTCAAAAATAAAACAAAACATCTGCAGTTTAAACAATTATAACAAATTAGACATAATAAAAAAAAGCAGAAATCCGAGGAAAACCATGACACCAATAACACCTAAACCTCATATTGCAGGACCAGCAAGGAAAAATTCCACACAGTACTGCGGTGGTGGTGTTGAGGTAGCATTCTCGGCTCACAGTAAGACACTGTTCGGTTCGAATCTCAGCTAGAGCGTCTTCTTTGTGGAGATATCCATGAATGGGCGTACCTTTATTGAAGGTTGTGCGTCAGAGCTGGCAACTTGGTGTGTAAAAATCTACTGCCAATCATTAGTGGACCGGAGTTCTGCTGTGGTGACCCCTAACCGGGAAAAGCCGAAAGACACAAACAAACTAGTGTCCACTCAGTTTATTAGCCACCTTCGTGAAAAGACTTCAAGAGAATAGAATTTCAAGTAAAATTCACCATACTTAAATAGTTATACTGTAATTACTTCCAACTGACTGACTAATTGATTAAATAATCAATTAAAACAATAAAACTCTTCACTATCTTTGTTAATGCCCTTTGTTTATGTATAGCCTCCTATTTTTTAAAAAACGTTTAATATTCACTGTGTCATTGAGCCCTGGACTTCTATCAGACAGTAGTTTAATTTGCCCAAAACCCTCTTTTTGTTCCAAATAATTCTTCAAGTCCCCCCTCTTAAGTCCATCAGTCCCTGGTCAATAACTGAAAAAAGAAACTTTTTATACTTAGAACATTTTATAGTGTGCTTGTACAAAGCACTTTTCATGTCTTTCTTTTTTATATAATACTGATGTTCTGTTATTCATTCAAATAACCCTCTCGTGGTCATCCCAATATAAAAAGCTGGATACCCTGAACACACAAAAATATAAACCACACCCCTTGTTTGACAGTTATATCTCCCCTTCAGTGTAATGGTATAAGAATGGTCTTCCAACATAATAAAATGTCCTTGTAACGACAAATATTACAATGTCCGCATTTAAACACTCTTAATGGTTTGTTGAGAGGAACTTCATTGTATGCTACAACTTTGGTACTACTTTTTTGTAGCAAATTCTTTAAATTATAGTTGTACTTATACACAAACTGCGGGGGCTTCTCCCACTATACTAAATAATTCTTTGTTACCCCGTAAAATCGTCCAATTGTTACTTATAATTGAATGTATACTACAACTGTCTGCCATATCCAAAGCGTAAGTCATCCTTCCTTCTTCACTGTTCTCTACCACGTCCTCTCGTTTTTATTACTAACCAAAGGAAATGTTAAAATCGTCAGAAAGAATGAATATCTTTTTTCTTTAATTTCCTTTTCTAACTGTTTCAAATAGACGTCTTATACCATTACGTTGAAGGGTAGATATAACTGTCAAATGAGGGGTGATGTTTATATTTGTGTGTGCGCCAATTTGAAGTTATTAGACTGTAACTATTTAAGTATGGTGAATTTTAGTTGAAATTGTATTCTGATGAAGTCTTTTTGATGAAAGCGGCTAATAAACTGAGTCGACGCTAGTACTGTGTGGAATTTTTCCTTGCTGGTCCAGCAATACGAGGTTTTGGTGTTATTGAAATTAGGCATAATATAAAAACATTGGTTAAGAATTGATACAAAGTATATGAGAATCATTTAATATTTAGAGAAATTTTAGACGGTTTGTAGAGAAATTCTAGGTAAGCTAGTTTAATACAAATAGGAACTACAATATGAAGTGAGGGAAAAACAGGTGTATGGTATATTTAGAAATAAAACCGCTGAACTACATGACTGGATTACCCACAAGGAAAAGAATTAGCAGTAAGGAAGTAAGTAGGGCAGCACAGTGATGCAGCTGATAGCATTGTCAACTCACAGCAATAGGTTATCTGGTTTGATTCTCAGCTGGGGTGCTATCTGTGCAGTCTGCATGTCCTCACTGTGTTTGTGTGGGTTTCCTCTCTGTAGTCCTGTTTCCTCCCACATTCTAAAGACATGCAGTAGGTGGATTGGACACTCTAAGTTGGCCCTAGGTGTGAGTGTGTAGTACACCCTCTGAAGAGGGTTGGGTGCTGGGTTAGCAATCTGTCCCCATAAAACTGTAACTGCTACAGAAACAATGAATGCCTGGAGAGATGCATGTTTCCTGATGTGCTGACTGTCATGAATGGAATAGAGAAAGAGAGAAGTAAGTGAAGAAAGGCAAGTAAGGAGGTCTAAGGAATGAAAATGTACTTGTTCACATTTAGGAATATAGTCTATCCTGGTTTTGAGCAAGAATAAAGCCAGAATTTAGCTAGGAAGTCTGAGTGGTTTTGAAAAATGGTAGGGATGGTATAGACCTGATGGTTACAAGGTAGGAGTTCCAGGCCTTAGCAACCATATACGAGTACAGACAATGCCCAGCAGATTTGTTAGGTTTGTAGACAGGAGTTTTTTGTCACTGGGTCACAATGACCAACTGGTAACACAGTTGTGTAAAATGTTTTTTAGTGTTGGACAGGCAGATGGATACTGGATAATTTTATAGGTGATAAAAAGTTGTGTATATGTTAGTTAATTTAGCAGTTCTAGCCAATTTAGGCTTTTCAGTGCTATACACTGGTGGGTTCTGAAAGGGGTGTGTGCTGCAAATTTAGCAAGTTTGTTGTAGCATTGTTTACGTTTTAATTTTTGTGAAGTCTGGAGGTTAGTAAGGATGGAAGCTCTATAAAGAAGTGTGGGGAGGAGATAATTAGTGGCAAGTGCAGTTTTAGTTGCACTGGTCAAAAAGTTTTTGGCTCTGTAAAGCATCCCTAGTTTTTGTTGATTTTTTCTTATGCAATTTTGTATATGCAGGTGAAATGTAAGATTATCACCCCTAATAGTTTGCTACAAGAAGTGACATCAATGGTTGCATTATCAAGACAGAGGACTTTAAATTTAGTTTTTTTTTCATGAAAGAGGGTTTTGGAAAAAAGTAGTAGTTTGGTCTTTTTTGGGTTTAGCATGAGTTGTGAGTTACAACGCCATGTTTCCGTGTCTGTTAAAGCTTTCTGAGTAATTTTTTTGGAGGTGTACCATGTTGACAGATGTGTAAATGAGAGTGGAATCATCTTTGTATTGTATTGAGATGGCCTGTTGTGTGGAAGTATAGAGGGTGTTGGCGAAAATGTTAAAGAGGTGGGGACCAAGGATACAGACTTATGGTACACCGGTGGTGACTGGGAGGAAAGGAGAGAGTGTGGAGTGCTATTTGACTGACTGATACCTGCTGGATAGGTAGCTTTTGAACCACAGAAGGGTGGGCTGAGAGAGACATAATGAGGACATTTGAAGTAGAAGTTTGCTCTGATATGCTGTCGAAAGCTTTAGACAAGTCTAGAAATAAGGAAGAGACTAGTTTACCGTTATCTCTAGCTTTACTGACAGTATCTATATAGGTTACAAGGGCAGTGCTGGCACTATGGGAAGGAAGGAAGCCATATTGTGTAGGGGGATAAGAGTTCTCCCTATAGGAGATAGGTTAGCAATTGTTTACAATTTTCAAGTATTTTGTCAAGGGGAGATTAGATTGCTGTACGTCTGAAATTATTAATGTCTGTTGAATTTCCTCCTTTGTACAGAGGGATAATGTGACTTTTTCCAGACAAAAGAACTGAAAGATTCATGGCTTGACCTATTTATAAGGACTGAGACAGTATAGGCAATGCTGTTGGCTGCTAGTTTTAGGTACTCGCATGGAAGATCATCAGCTGAAGAAGAATACAGTTTAAGTTTGTTTAAGAGTAGTTTTATATAGGATGCGGGCACAGGTTTGTAGGTGAAAGTATATGTAGTGATATGTGGCTGCTGGCAGGATTGGGATTAGATGTCGAAGAATCCTTGGTAAGAGATGCTATACTATCTATAAAATAAGAGTTGAACTGTGTTGTAGTTTCTAGAGGTGTGTTATCGGGAGAGGAGTTTGGGTTGAATGTTTGACCAAGATGTAAGATTTCTTTAATGGATGTACAAAATTGTTTAGGGTTGTGCTTAGGATTATTCTGAAAGTTATTATAGTATTGTTTTTTTGTCTTCATTTATTTGCTTTTTAGTATGATTACAAATCATTCTGAAGTTTTCAAGGTAGTGAGGTGTTTGATATTTGGAGGTTCAAGGCTATTTGGGATACTTAGAAAAGTTGTATTGAATTCAATTACAGCATCGTCTAAGTGGAGGATATTTAGGAAGTTCCAGTTAATAGATGACAGTGAAGTAATGAACATTTCTGGGTTAAACTTGGAAAGGTCACTTACTGTTTTATAAATATGCTGTTTAACTGGATGTGTGAGATGTCTAGTCATATAGACTAGGATATGATCACTGAGAGTCTGACGTTGTACCTGTGGTGGTCTATTTGCTAGGGTCTGATACTAAGATCCAGTCTAATAAAGAATTTTATGACTTGCTATAAAGTGTTGGGCTATTTAGTTGGGTGAAACCATAAAAGTTCATGCTAGGGGAGTTAGAGTTTATGTCCAACCAGTTGACATTCACATCACCTAGTAATATTTTGTCTTGTGGAAATGTTATGGACATCCAATGTAGGATATCTTCCAGTATAGCTGTATTGTCACCAGGAGGGATATAAATGATGGTAGTACATATTTGTTTATAATTGTATTCTTTTTTAGGAAAACAATAACAAGCCCTGCTGAACTAAATTTTGGTGTTGGTCTCCCGATAACACACCTCTAGTGATGTGGGTAGGTATTTGGAAATATTACCATCATCTTTCCTCTTTATGTGGTCATTATGGATGATATTATAGCCAGGTGGTAGAAATTCAGAGTCGTTTATGCTGGGTTTAAGCCAATTTTCAGTTACAGTGAGAACATCAGGCTTATGCTGGGTAATCCAGGCATGTAGTTGAGCAGTTTTATTTCTTATACTTCTAACATTTATTGTAACCAACATTAGATCACCGGAGTTGGGGATTGGGTGTTGATGGGTCACAGAAATGTATGGGAGAGAATTATCTTTGTGTTCATTGTGATAGGTGGGGCCGGGATTAGGATCTCCTCCTAGAAGGATTTTAGTATATTGAGGAATTATGCATACTTGTCTTTTGGAGAGGATTTTTGCACTTAATTCTGTTTTGGTTTGAGATGAAGTGTAATTAATCAGCCTGTATTTAGAATACAGGTGAGGGGCTATACTAAATAGGTTTGGTGCGATATGTGGAAAGTATAATGAGGAAGTATGGAGAGTTAGTTGGGACAGAGGTGGAAAGATGTTGCGATATATTATTGAGTCATGGTAGGGCAAAGGATGGCACAGTAGTAGGAGACGAATAGAGGACAAGCTGAAGAGTAACATAATTAATGCAGGAATCTGTCTTTTCTGAATGTCAGGTAGTGCGGAAGTAGCAATGAAGAAGGAACAAGACGCTGCTGGACAGTAGGAGATGCAGTGATGGTGGATTTTGAACTGGAACAGGATAGGTAAGGAGGGAAGCATTTTTGATAAACGAAGAGAGGTTGGTTGCTATGGTATCTTCTCTAGAATGTAAAAAATAGAGGAGTATTAAAGGCTACAGTATAATGATATAGTCAAAATAAGAAGAAATGAGGGTTTATTTGGGAAAAGAAAAAAAATATATGATGTGGAATAGAGAGGCACTATTAGGGAGGGTTGTGATTATAAATTAATATAATGCAAAGTGGTATGGGATGGAGAAATATTGTTGGGGATGTGGCTAAAAATTAAATATAGAGACGTTGGAAACAAGAAACCAAAGGGTATATATATAGAAGTAGTAAGATAATACGATTTGTTTCCAGTTAAAAGCATTCTGTAGAGTCGCCTTCCTCCTTTATCTGTTTAAAAACTTTCATTTTGTGGCTCACTGATGTTCTTCTGCTGTGATAAACATTTCTGTAGTGTTTACTGTCTAAATGAGTGTAGGCTAGTAGCTGTAGTATTGTTCCCCACCCTCCCTCGCTGTTGGTGTCTTGGTGTTATACTTGGTGGCTTTGCAGTTGCCCACCCCTACTGTAAATCTGATCTGGGACACTCCTCCCAGTCTAGTGTCATTAGCTCATTCTACCCAATACTGAGAGAAAATTTGAGAAGGCCAACCCACTTAGTTCCAAACCTAACCTTGAATTATCTTAGGCTTCTTCTCTCTCCCTTTCCTTTGCAAAAAAAAAAAACTTTGCTAGAAACTCCCTGTGTTCTGCTTAACTGTAACAAAAAAATATTTAAGCTTGTTTCCTGCCTTTCCTGTAACTAGTCTAGTCCAGATACATAGTTGCTATATCTAGGACTGTTTGTAAGCTTCTAAGCTCCCAAGTCTGTCTGTGTTGGAGGGAAGCCTGCTAGCTTATCAGTGGGAGTGGTAAGCACTAGTAACCTATCTACTACATAAGGAGTGGTTCTGGCCCAGAAATTGTAATTATTGGCCATTTGGGCATTTTTTCCATCTCTATCAACTTCCTGATTTAAAAGCCCACATTTGCACTCGTTCCCCCCCTCCTTCCTGTAACTAGTCTAATCCAGATACAGATTTGCTGTATCCAGGACTGTTTGTAAGCTCCTGAGCCCCCAAGCCTTCCTTTGTTGGAGGGAAGCCTTCTAGCGTATCAGTGGGAGTGGTAAGCACTAGGTAGCCTATCTGCCACATAAGGAGTGGTTCTGGCCTAGAAACTGTAGTTATTGGCCGTTTGAGCAGTTTTTCCATCTCTCTCAACTTTCTGATTTAAAAGCTCACATTTGCACTTGTTTCTCCCCTTTTCTGTAACTAGCCTAGTCCAGATACAGATTTGCTGTATCCAGGACTGTTTGTAAGCTCCTGAGGTCCCCAAGCCTTTCTGCGCTGGATGGAATCCTGCTAGCTTATCAGTGGGAGTGGTAAGCACTAGGTAACCTATCTACCACATAAGGAGTGGTTTCTGGCCCAGAAATTGTAGTTATTGTCCGTTTGCGCAATTCTTCCATTTCTCTCAACTTTCTGATTTAAAAGCCCACATTTTCACTTGTTTCTTTCCTGTAACTAGTCCAGTTCAGTTACAGATTCTTAGTTTTAGCACTTGAATTTGCTTATTCATGCTCAGCACTTTTTCAGAACTTGTTGTAAGCACTAACTAAGCTACAAATTACTACAGCACTTAACCTTCCTCATTACCTAGAGGAAAACAGTTTTTGTGCTTACTTTCCTCACTTGCTTAGAGAAAAACAGCTCTTGTACTCCCTTATCTCACTTGTCTAGAGGAAAATTGTTTTTTATTCAGGCATGTCCAAGGGTCAGCTCCCAGTGTTCTCTCCTGTCTATCTAATGAATCTGGGCATCTTGGGGCAATGTAGCAATTGCCTTATGTACAGAGACAACCCTCTCCTCCTACCACCCAACACTACAACCTGCGAGAGATGCACTTATCTCGCCAAACTGGAGGTAAAGTTCTCTCCAACCAAGACTGAAATTGACAGTCAAGAGGATAAGGTAAACACTTGCACCACACTACACTCATCACATAGTCCCACTAAACCTACACCACCAAAATCCACACATAGAAACAAAAAAACATTCATGGAGGCTCTCAGTAATAATCTGCTCAGGCAACAGAGACCTCCAAAGCAGAAACACAAGCAACCTCCACTCCCCAACACAACCTGAATGACACATAGCCCACAGACTCAGTGTACCACTCAACCACAGCCCATAAGGCAAAAAAACATACCCAACACACTAGTCATAGGTGACTCTATAGTCAGACACACTGATGTCCCACTCTCCAGGCTAAACAATGAGAAAGTTACTGTCAGCTGCCTGTTGGGTGCCAGGATCTGCCACATAACCCACACACTCAGGTCACTCCACAACAAGTACAAATATGACTCTGTCATTGTCCATGTTGCTGTGAATGACCTGAGATGTACCTCCCTGGACTACATGAAAAGAGACACGGAAGAGCTCTCCAATCTTGTAGCCCAGGCAGGTATGACCCTAGCCCTGAGTAGCATCCTGCTATTGCCCAGAATGATACCACAGTACAAGGACAAAATGATTGACTTCAACAATTGGCTAAGCTTCTGGTGTCATTCTAAGGGGATCCAGTATCTGTCTGCCTGGGACGATATGGTCGACAGACCACGATGCTTTGCCATAGATGGCCTGCACCTGTCACCCCTGGTATTCCAGATACTGGTTAATGCTCTTGCCACCCCTATAATACATTTTTTAGGCAAGGTTCAAATGACAAATTCACCACCGTAACAGTATCAGACAAGCAAAAACTGAGGGTAATGCTACTCAATGCTAGAAGTCTAAATCTCAAAATGCACTCCCTTGAGGCACTCCTTAAAATGGAGAACATTGATATCTGTGCAGTGACTGAGACCTGGTTCAAAACTCCAGAGAGCACCCCTGCACTACCAGGTTATAACTCATACCACACTTTTCGGCCATCTAACCTGGACCAGAACACCAAAGGCAGAGGTGTGTCCATATTCATTAAAGATATCCACACCTCCAGGCTAATTGCTCAGCATAATGCATCTGAGGTTATCCAAGTGCAACTAACTCTGGGCAAAACTGCAATCCAAATTGTAGCTTGCTACAGATCCCCCCCAACATGCCGCAGGATTCCCAGTCCTCTTTTCTTGATATACTGGAAAATATTAGGGTTTAACCAAACACCCTAATAATGGGCGATTTCAGCTACCTCACCATTAACTGGGAAAACTACTCATGTACTAACTCCTTCACTCAACACTTTCTGAAATTCATAAATTCCAATGCCCTGGATCAACTTATCCACACCCCCATCAGGGGCAACAATATCCTAGACCTAGTCATTACCAACACGAGTGACCAGTGTTCCACACCTGAAGTCAACACCTCATTGGTCAGATCCGACCATAAGCTAATCACCCTAGATATCAACATCCCACCCCCACCCCCATTAAGGAAACCATGGTAAAAAAATATTTCTCCAAAGCCAACTTCATGCTTCTTAAGACAGAAGTGGCGAACTTTATGACACCCATGCAGATGGACAATACAGTTATGACTGCTGAATCCTACACAAATGCACTCTATAAGCACTTACATGAGTGCATGGATAGTGCTATCCCAAACAGAACCAAGATGCTACCCTCCAAAAAAAGGAAGTCAATCTGGTGGTCCCCTACCATAAACAAACACTACAACAGAAGGAAGAAACTGTTGCAAAAGAGAGTAAAATCCCATGAGTGGAGGAGCTTCCTGGTTAGCCTCAGTAAGAAGCTAAGATCCCTTATAAAATCCTCCAAAGCGAGCTATGAAAACAAAATTGCCACTGATTCTAGGGACAACCACAAAGCATTCTATAGCTATGTCAAGAATCTCAATGGCAACACCCAGATCTGCTGTGCGTTACAGCACAACGGCACGAAAATTACAGAACCAACTGATATTGCCAACATCCTGGCAGATAGGTTCAGTGCTAACTTTACCCCCCTCTCACCCACTAAAGGGCCCATATCTATACACGAAGAATGCAGAGTCCATGTAATCACAACTACACAGGTAAAAGCTGCACACTCTAAAGCCAAAAACACAGCATCCGTGGGACCAGACAACATCCCAGACTGCGTTTTACACGAAGTTCAGAATGAACTGGCTCCCCACCTAAGCACAATGTTCAATCATAGCCTCATGTCAGGCTTTGTGCCCACTGAATGGAGCACAACAGTTATCCCACTTTACAAAGAGAGAGCCACCACTGATCCTGGGAACTATCATCCTATTAGCCTGACAAGCCTGGTCTGTAAGGTCATGGAATATATCATCATGGAACTCATAAACAAAGACATTGGTAACCTCCAAATTCTGGACCCCACCCAGTTTGGATTTGTGAAAAGCATATCATGCCTCCTGAATCTGATCGACTTCTTTGAGGCAGTCACCAAAGCCGTAGACAAGGGTAAGGTGGTTCACACAGCCTATCTTGACCTTGCCAAAGCTTTCAACACCATCCCCCATTCTGGAATTATAGCTAAACTCACTAAACTAGGTATAAATCCCTATGTCACAAGATGGGTTGCAAACTGGCTCTATGACAGAACCCACACTGTAAAAGTTGCAGACTCCAAATCTGACTTCAAACCAGTGACAATTGGAGTACTACAGGGTTCAGTCCCGGAACATCTCCTATTTGGGATCTGTTTTTCTAAAGTACAGGCTAGCACAGAAGGCCTTTGGCTAATGAAGTTTGCAGATGACTGCAAACTAGGAGCCATAGTCAAGTCCCCAAATGATGTGGACATCCTACAGAAGAGCCTCACTGAGATGGATGCCTGGTGTCAGAGCCATGGCCTCAAGCTCAATGCCAAAAAGTGCATTGTCATCCCCTTTGGTAAAAACTCTGTACCCATGAACTACCACATAGGCAGCAGTCTACTTAATGCTGAATGTGTGATAAGAGACCTTGGAATCCAGGTGGACAGTAGTCTCTCCTTTGATAATCACATCACTACAGTAGTCAGGAAATCCTTCTATGTGGCACACTTCATCACAATAGAATTCTCATCCAGGAAAAAAGAGGTCACTGTTCCCCTCTACTTGACACTCATTAGACCCATTATAGAATACAACACCTTTTGGAATGTACATCTCAAGACATCAGCAGAAACTGGAAAGGCCACAGAAGTACCCCACAAAGAGGATTACTGGCCTCAAACAGATGCCCTACACTGACCATCTCAAAAAACTCCAGCTTTACTCCATAGCATATCGCCTACTCCAAGGTGATCTCTGCCTAACATGTAAAGCTATGTCAAATACAGAGCTGTTGGACATGTTACACCTAAAGAAATCCCAATCCCTCTGAGCTACATGCTCTAGGGACCTAAACCTTGTCACCACAATAAACAGGACATGCTGAAGGGATAGATTCCTATCCCAGAGACTTCCCATACTCTGTAACAAGCTACCCATCTATGTCAAGCAAAGTTCCTCATTAGCACTCTTCAAGAAGAATCTTGATGAGTGAATAGGAAATACACCCCAGGGGTCACTTCTATGGCTCTGCTTGACAGGGCGCAAGCAAATAACTTTCTTGGGTGTCGTAAGCCAGGGAACCTTGTTGGCTAGGCTTACTTAGGCCCTTAGGCCGATAGCCTAATACCTACCTATGATCCTATGAATCTATATGGGGAGGATTTTGGAATACGACTCACAACTGAAATGTGTATGTAGGACATATAATATTAGAGTAAGAGGGGATGGTTGGGTAAGAATTGGGGGTAAGGTAAAGGAATGAAGCAAAGCAGGCTTCCCACTCTCAGTTCAGTTTATAACCAACAGCAATCATTTTATAGCTATAACAAAGAACTCAACAAAGAGATGGAAGTAAAACAGGTAGTCTGTTATTTCCTAAGCCTAAATAACTGTCATATCCAGCATAGTCTACTGGCAAGCTAAAGAGGAATGTAGCTGACTTAGTAAGATGTTCTTAGAGTGCATGGACTATTTCACAGAAATTGTCAGTCACAAAGCAGGCTTGCAGGCAACTGATTAAAGTTAATACACAGTGAGATAATGATAAATATGCTTACATTAATCAATGGCAAACTTCTCAGTAAACTCGTAGGTGTAGGGCCTTGTGGCAGAGCTCCTGCAATATTGAGGTCATATGTAATGACCACGGGCTATTAAACAATGACAAAATTCTCAGTAAACTCGTAGGTGTAGGGCCTTGTGGCAGAGCTCCTGCAATATTGAGGTCATATGTAATGACCACGGGCTATTAAACAATGACAAAATTCTCAGTAAACTTGTAGGTGTAGGGCCTTGTGGCAGAGCTCCTACAATATCAAGGTCAGATGTAGTGACAGCAGGCTATTAGACAATGACAAAATTCTCAGTAAACTTGTAGGTGTAGGGCCTTGAGGCAGAGCTCCTACAATATGGAGGTCAGATATAGTGACTGTAAGCTATTAAAAACTCTCAAAATTCTCAGTAAACTTGTAGGTGTAAGACCTTGTGGCAGAGCTCCTGCAATTTCAAGAAGTAGTGACTGCAGGCTATTAAACAATGACAAAATTCAAACATAACCCCTCCAGTTATAAATAGGGAGCAGGTCCTGATTGTTGTCTCTAACATCAAGAACATTGCTTCAATGGGCCCCAATAAGATCCCAGGATGGTGCGTAAATGGGAAAGAGAGAGAAAGTTTAATGAATCTGGCCTACTGTCCCTAAAGTATGTACATAAGCTGAGTTTTTAAATTAAACGTATGATGATATTTTTTTAATAAACTTAAGTTATCGTCCCTGTAAGGACAGCAAAGGCTATTGACTGGAGTAACATGGAGTTAACTGCCCCAAGACAGTTAAGACAGTCCTTGTCAGTGTATGTGTGGGAGCCTGCACATATCAAAGGATATTTTAGGAGACCTCTGTGGTGACATAGGTGTGCCAGCTACCAGAGGGTGGTCTAAGGACTTGAGCGAAAAACCTCTGATAGGAGCCAGAGTAATAGTCCCAATGATCAGATCTTGCCCCAGACTTAATGAAGGAACAAGAAATGACCCTTGATCTCTGAGGAACAAATGACCAACAGCTCTCAAGAGGTAGATGAAAGTCAGCAGGCATAGGGTCACACAGAATTCATCAGTGTAAGGAGTTTGTTGTAGTTTTTTCCTATTTCTAAGTTTATGATGCAGTCTCGATGGAATCTGAATGTTTTGTTGGGTTACAATCCATCAAAACCTGAGCAGTCAGAACTGAAGCAGCAAATGACCGTTCCATTGAGTAATGAAAATAACTGGACATGTTGATGAAAATACACTTAGTTTAAAGATTTACTTTGGACAGGTGGACAGTACCTACTACACCACAAATATGGGAAAAACTCTAATCTATAAATAAAATAACTGAGATCACACCCGAAAAGCTGATGTTTAAAATAAGCCATTTTCTTTTCCTCTAACTTTGAGCATCCTTGGAGTTGGTTTAGCAATAGATTTAACATTTGAGGGAAAGACCAAATTAAATGATGTTATCTTAAACAAATAATTATAGTAACTCAATGTGTGGGACAGATCAACATAACCACAACCGAACCAAACAAAGAAAGAAAAAAAATAGGATTCCAGTCCAATTACATAAAAAAAAATTCTTGCTCTTTTTTCTTGCTATTTTTAGCCGTGTGTGCATGAATATGGTGCAACAATGGGGCTGTCTACCTCAGTGATGGCAAACCTTTTGGGCTCAGCGTGTCGCAAATTTTGAAAATGCCTATCTTGACTCTGCTGGGATGCCACCCCCCCTCCCCCAAACAAAAGAGAAACAATTCTTTACATATTCATTTATTTAAAAAAATACATCCAATCTTGTGTGCTCCTATGTATTATAAAAGTAAAAGAAAAACCAGTAACTTACAATACAGAAAACGATATGAGCACGGATAACTGGGCTAAAAACAGTGCACACAAGAAAAATTACCCTGCTTTTAATAGTAATCCTGAACTGAACTGGAAAAAATATGGAACACATTGCATTTGATTTGATTAACATCAATTAATGACATTTTTATTGCAGAGTTTTAATAGATAAGTGCAGGGTCACATATTTCTTGTATTTTGTCCCTTCAGTTTCTTTGGTAACTCGGGTGTTGGTGAACACTGGTGTGTCACCCAAAACATCATGGCGTGTCACCTTTGAGACTCGTGACATAGGTTTGTCATCACTGGTCTACCTTGATGTCGTACAGACATAACTGAGGACAGCTACTTATCAAAATAACACATTTAACCTGATACATACACTGAGAAAGGAAGGGGAATCGACATTCTGATAGATGATGAGAATGCTGATATACAGTTCCAAAATCACTGCTTACACTCCATGAAAATTTCTAAAGGAAAACTTAAAACTGTAGTTACTCATGAGAATCTCTGCCTTACTGTGGTCTTGAAAATCCAGCAACACCTTAAATACGACCTGCTAGACGGCTGCCAACCGTCTATGTAATGTTAAATAATGCAGCGGGTGAACACGACTCGAACCAGGAAGACAAAGTAGTTAATAGTGAACACTGCAAGCAAAAAACTTCCAATACATCTTCAGAACCTTCTGAAGAAGTCTGCTTGTACAGATGGAAGCGCTTAACTAGATGTATTGGAAGTTTTTTGCTTGCAGTGTTCACTGTTAAATACTTTGTCTTCCTGATTCGAGTCGTGTTCACCCGCTGCATTATTTAACATTACATAGACGGTTGGCAGCCGTCTAGCAGGTCGTATTTACTGTGGTCTTGATATCAAAATGCCAAAATTTAAACCTCATTTTATGTTTCATTTGAATAAAGAAATGTCACGTTGGACTCTGAAAGTAGACCATAGACAATGTAGTGCTGGACATACACCAAGTGGTCACAGTGAGTGGTCAGACCAAAAACTTTACATATATAAAGACATAGGAGGCAAAATAACAATGTAGCATATGCATGTCAAACAAAGAAGGGAAGAAAGAAACAAAGAATACATAGATGCATAGACCGAGAGATGTGTGTGTGTGTGTCTAAATGTGATGAATGTAGATGTATTCATTTGATTTGTTTTCCTGGGTAGGGCACTGATCTCAATGGACAGATATAAATATCAATATGCCTTCAGACTTTGGAGGACTGTATAGTTAGACATACACCATTAAGTCTGGAGATGTAAAACAACCCTTAAACATTCACAATCCCCATGATAAAAACACACATGCAGCTGTGATGTGGTATATGCATATATTATTTACATATGTTCCCATCATCACAAAACTCAGCAGTTTAACGGTATGAAAATGTATAAAAAAAAACGGCAATTTGCCAGATGTAAATAGTTGTAAGTGATAAGCAGCTAAGATGAAGAAAAAGGCTAGCAAAATCAGTTGAATAGTTCATACGACCTGCTAGATGTTAGAGCAGAACGGGAAATGTAGCTCATGGAGCAAGGACGTGCAGTGCAGTATCCTAAAAGAGGTAAAAAACAACATAAAGATGGAAACAATGTACAAGTATAATATTATCCAATGCAACAATGTCATGCCATGGTGAGTACTGCTTGTGGCTGAAGGTCAGGATATGCATATACCATGTGTGAAGGCAGCCATATTGTGACAGCATGCCAAATGCATGTAGCACAACAAGCCTGTTTTGTCAAAGTACCTTGTATAAGCAGGACAGAAACACGATGATGCCTGATCTGTATCTTCACATGAGTGGGCAGCACACACTCAGAAGAGGGTACCTTGTCATGCAATAATATGAGGACTATCCATGTCCAGTATGTATAGTTTAAAAGAGGATATGTATACCAGACTGCTGCCTGGAAAGATCAGAAAACTGGTGTCGAATAATAAACTGGAAAAACTCCCTTATCAGCCTCAACAGAAAGTTGAGATCCCTCGTCAAATCCTCTAAAGCTAGCTATGAAAACAGAATTGCAGCAGATAGTAAAGACAACCACAAGGCCTTCTATAGTTATGTAAAGAATCTCCACGGCAATACCCAGATTTGATCTGAGCTACTGCACAATGGTACCTCCTATACTGAGCCAACAGATATTGCCAATATATTGGCTGACAGATTCAGTGCTAACTTTACCCCTCTCCCCCTCCCCAGAGGAACAGTCACAATACCAGTAGATTGCCAGACACACAGTATTACTGATGCACAAGTTAAAACAGCACTGTCCAAGGCCAAGAATACAGCTTCTATGGCACCTGACAATATCCCTGGCTGTGTTCTACATGAACTACAGAGTGAACTGGCACCTTACTTGTTCAATCACAGCCTCACCTCAGGCTTTGTCCCTACCGAATGGTGCACTGCTACAGTCATTCCTCTCCACAAAGGAGGACCGAGTAGAGACCCTGGGAACTATTGCCCCATTAGCCTGATGAGTCTGATATGCAAAACTATAGAATGCATCATAATGGACCTAATAAACAAGGATACAGGGAATCTCCAATCTCTGGATCTCACACAGTTTAGTTTTGTGAAGGGTAGATCATGCCTGCTCAACTTGGTCAACTACTGTGAGTCAGTCACTAGATCTGTGGATGACGGCAAGGTGGTTCATACAGCCTACATTGATCTGGCTAAGGCCTTTAAAACTATTCTCCACTCAGGAATCATAAAAAAACTTACTAAGCTAGGCATCAACCCCTATATCACTAGGTGGGTTGCAAACTGTTTCACAGGTAGAATCCACAGTTTGAAAGTAGCTGACTCCAAGTCATACTGCCGACCAGTCACAAGTGGGACTCCACTGATGACCGGTCAGCAGTTACGACTCCACTTGTGACTGCCGACCAGTTATGAGTGGAGTCCCACATGGTTCGGTCCTGGGTCCTCTCCTGTTTGGTATCTACTTCTCTGTAGTCCAGGCCAACACGAAGGGACTCTGGCTGACAAAGTTTGCAGATGATTTCAAGTTGGGAGCTATTATTAACTCCCCAAGTGATGTTGACATCCTACAGAAAGGCTTCAATGAGACCAATGACTGGTGTCAGAACCATGGCCTTAAGCTCAATGCCAAAAAATGTGTCGTCATCCCCTTTGGGAAAAACTTGGTTGCCATAAATTACCACATCGATGGTAGTCTGCTGAACACTGAAGGTGTTATAAGAGATCTGGGAACTCAGGTTGACAGTGACCTCTCTTTTGACCACCACATTGCCACTGTGGTCAGAAAGTCCTTCTATGTGGCACATCTCATTGCTAAGTGTTTTGCATCCAGGAAGGAGTTCATTGTTTCCCTCTACTCTTCCCTCATTAGGCCAGTCATCGAGTACAATGCCCCATTTGGCATGTACCTTACTAGACACCTGCAACAAATGGAGAGGCCATAAAACTACCTCACAAAGAGGATCCTAGGCCTTAAACATTTGTCCTATATGGACAGAGTTAAAAAAACTCCAGCTATTCCCTATCTCATATTGCCTACTTAGAGGTGATCTCTGCTTGACTTACAAAGCCATGTCTAACCCAGCTCTATTAGAAATGCTACAGCTAAAGAAATCCCAATCCCTCCACACCACATGCTCCAGAGACCTCAACCTCATTACCACAATCAACAAAAAATGCTGGAGGGACAGGTTCATAACCCAGAGACTGTCCATGCTATGGAATAGACTTCCCATACATGTCACACAGAGCACCTCACTGGCTGTCTTCAAGATAAATCTTGATGAGTGGATGGGAAATAGAAAATTCACCCCGGGTATCACTCCAGTGGCTCTACTTGACAGAGGCACTGGGAACTAAGGTCGAGTAGCACAGTGCCAGGGTAATCCTATGGGCTAGGCTTGTAAAGGCTCCAGGGCCATTAGCCTAGTACACACCTATGAACATACAAACCTAATGATTAGCAGTGCCCTTCTGTGTATCAGTGCATACATCATAGAAACTGATGCTTGGGTATAACCTATAATCGAGGATATGTATTTAAGTGACCAGAGAAAAGAAAGTGCATCTCCACAATGGTCATTGCAAATGTCATCATGTGCATCTATGACAGGCCACAGAACTGAATCATGATCATCTCCATGTTTTATGTGGAAGGATGTACCCAGGTGGCATGTGGCACACCTCAGTGGGTTGCAGCAGAACACTGTAAGTGTCTATTGAAGAAATTGTGTAGCAGTACAAACACTGGTCTGCATTATAGTAACCCCAAAATAGAGTACACCAGGTCTCATAAGTACACAGTCTGTCAAGTTATAATGAGCATAAAAACACATAATCTCAAGTGCATACCTATATGTAATGAGCTGTGATACAAATCTGGGAAAATTAGATGGTTTCCAGGACACATTATAGGGAAAACAGGCTATTGTTGACTCTCTACACAAGGAAAACAAATGAAAGTGGGCATAAAAGCACAGTGGGCTTATACCTGGCAGGAAGTGTTATGTCAGAAACCTTGCCACAGAGCAGGAAGATCAGAGATTTCCCAGTCCATCAGAACAGCGTAGTCTTAGTTGAACTAAAGTGCAAATAACAGCAGCTGTAGTCCAGTACCACTCTGGGCTACAAAGCAACAATTAGCAAATCTGCATGTTTGCCCTGTGATATGTATAAGCCATACAAAGTGTACAGCATTGACAAGTGTCACAACATGCATGCACCACAGTACAAAGGCCTCATAGTGGTGCTACCCGAAGATACCCCCACCACAAGTTTAAGATGAGTCCACATAGTGGAGTACATGCCAATAAACATGTGCACACAGTGTATAGTATTCCGTGGTAACACTGGTAACAATACATTTACCCAAATGTCGTCCAGTGCCTCACATAATGTTGATGGAAAATGGAGGCTGTGGAACATTTGCCAACAACTCTATTTATTTATTTTTATTTTCCATTTGTTAAACGGGCTAGTCTAACTGGATGCATGTCCATTTTCAGTAGAGGCCTGAGGAGATAAGCTCCAACATACACAATTGCAATATAAAATGTTGCTACAGTACAAGAATAACACAACTGATGTTAGTAAAAATACAAAACTTTTAACAAACTTAACACAAATACTTAAAAAGGTTTTCTACATAAAAATATGTTACTATATACATATATACATTGATTTAAATTGCAAGATCATGGTCTCTTTGTTTTTTTGAGGAGAAGTCTGGAGTTAGTACAGAAGAGTAAAAGGTGAGGAGTATCCATTAGTATAAAGAAGATGAGCTAGTCAGGGTTAGTACAGGGGCATAACCAATGTGGTTTCAGATATAGTTTTAGTTTATGTTTAAAAAGTGTTGTTGAAGACACTGACAAAAGTTCAGTGGGAAGTAGGTTCCAGTGTTTTCCAACAGCGTTAGAGAACAGAGAGTCTCCTGCCAAGTTGTTGGATCTGCTTGTACAAACAAGTAGTTTATTTGAGGAACGTAAGTTTTTAAGATTGTTGTAAGGAGTAATGAGGCTAGAGAGTATTGGGGTATTGGTGGGTTAACAGGGTCTTATGGGCAATAGCAAGCTGATGAAATTGAATTCATCCTAGCTGCTTTAGATTAAGACAATGATGATTAAGACAATGATGATTAAGACAATGATGGGTTCTAAACGGAGTGCCAGTGGCAAATCTAGCGATATTATTGTAGGAGATTGCCAGTTTGTTGAGGTTGTTTTTTGAGAGATTAGTGTATATAGGTGAAGCATAGAGGAGTCTGGAGATTAAGTGAGTATGGGCTACAGAGGTTCTGGCTAATGGAGAAAGGTAGGGTTTGATTCTATAGAGGGACCCTAATTTCTTTTTGACTGTTTTTATTGTGTTGTTAATATGAGTATCAAAGTTAAGGTTGCTATCTATTGTTATTCCTAAGAGTTTGGTGGTTGGGTCAGGAGATATGAGAGTGCCATTATTAGATATGAGTGTAAAATCTACTGGGGTGGACTTCCGGGTTTAAGTAAAAACCAAAAGTTTTGTTTTTTGGGGTTCAAGAGGAGGCAGCAGTGTAAAAACCATTGTTCTATGGTATTAAATGCCTTTTGGGTTAGGGACTGCAGTTCAGATGGAGAAGTGGCTGAGTATATTATTGTGGAGTCATCTGCGTATTGTATACAGGTAGCTTGAGGAATTGCTAAGTGTAAATGGAGAGTAGGAGTGGGCCTAATATGGAGCCTTGCGGGACACCGAGGGAAATGGGGAGGTGGGTAGATTTATTATTATCCCATAGCACAGCCTGCTGTCTACTGTCTAAATATGATTTAAGCCATTTTATAGGCAGTACTTCAAGTGAAAGGGATTTGAGTATATTTATAAGTAGCTGGTGGTTAACCATATCAAAAGCTTTAGCTAGATCGATAAAGAGTGCAGAGGAAAGAATATTGTTGTTATGGTTTTTGTTAATGCAGTCTGTAAAGGATAACAGTACAGTGGTAGTACTGTGGTATGGTCTAAATCCATGTTGACAGTTGGCAAGTAAGTTGTTTTGGATTAGGTGGTGAAGTAGTTGCCTATGGATGCATTTTTCCATTATTTTTGCCAGTGGAGAGAGTAAAGCTATGGGACGATAGTTTGAAAAGTCATTAGAGTTCCCACCTTTATGTAGGAGGATAATGTGAGAGATTTTCCAGATAGTTGGGATGGTACCTTCATTTATGGTTTTGTTAATCAGTATGAAAATAGGATAGGCTATGGCTTTAGCTGCTTTTTGCAGATATTCTGCAGGTAGTTGGTCAGCTGATGGGGTGGCTGGTTTTAGTTTTTGGAGAAGGGAGTAAATGAGGGAAGTTGGAACTGGTTGCAACTGAAATGAAGGAAGTAAGCTAGTGCAAGTTGGCAGATTTGAGCTACTTGGAGATAGTTGACTGGCAAGAGTTTGGATGGCCTCTGTAAAGAAGGAATTGAAGGCATTGGCAGTTTGTGTGGGATTGTCAAGGTTAGAACCTTGTGGGTTTGGCGTAATGGATTGACCTAGGTGTAGTAGTTTGTTAATGCTAGCCCAAAACTTTTGTGGTTTATTTTAGTGAGTTTGCTGGAGTTGGAAGTAAAAGTTTATTTTATCTAAGAGGATAGCTTTTTTTGTATTATATCTAAGTTGTTTAAAGTTTTGATGGTCTGTTGAATTTTTAGTAGTACGCCATTTAGCCCAGGATTTGTTTCTAAGAAGGATTTTTTTGCCTGGTTGCTTTTGAGAGCCATGGGGCAGGTTTAGTCTTATTTCTAATAGAGCGTGTTTGTGCGTGGCGGTCAAGGATGGCTAAGAATGTGGAATTAAAGTATTGTATGGCTTCATCGAATGGGAGGTATTTTAGTGGTGACCAATTACACGCCTTGAGTTCTGTTTGGAAATGTTCAGGGTTAAAATGTTTTTTTGGTCTGTATTGTCCTAAAAGTATTTGGGTAAGTTAGGTTGGTTTTATGCCTGATAATATAGGTCAATGAGTGGTCACTTAGATCATCTGGGAGGGTCTGTACTTTGTATGCTTGATGAGTATTATTGGTGAGAATCCAATATAAGGTACTTTCTTTGTTATTGGGTTTATTAATCCTGGTTGGAGAGGTAATAGTTTGAGAGAAGCCATATAGGTTAATATGGGTAGTGGGGTGTTCAGTACTACAGGACTTCCAGTCGATCTTAAAGTCTCCAAGGACTATAGTTTCTTGTGGGAGATTTATAGAAAGCCAGTTACGGATATTTTCGAGGGTATTAATGTTATTACCAGGAGGAAGGTAGATACAGATGATATATATGGATTTACATGTATTAAGCTGAATCTTAGAAATAAGGATTTTGGCATTATTGTCTAGAGATGGTTTAAGGTCTGCAGAGGTAACTTGTAGCTCTGCTTTGTAAAGGATTGCTACCCCCCCCTCCCTTTTTGGCTGTGCAGTCTAGTCTCAGAATATTGTAACCAGGTGGGATGACTTCATTATCTATAATCACAAGTTTAGCCATGTTTCTGTTAGACATAAGATGTCAAATAAGTGGACATCAAGGAGGGCGTGGAGGTGGGCAACTTTGTTGTTAATGCTACGTATGTTGAGATGCGCTATAAAGAGTGAGTTTGAAGGTCTGGTAGGGATTTGTGTACTAGCGAGGTTCGGGTTGTTTTGTTCAACTCTAACCCATGTACACACGGGAATCAGAGAGTGTTCAGTAATCCAAACATTTACTCTATATTACATAGTAAGACACAGTAGACTCTACAAGGAAATACTATTGAAATATCCTGAAACTGCATGAATTACAAACCCTAGCAATGTTAAATAGGATTGCAGTCAATACCAGTTATAAGAAATTCACCGCAAATGGAGGTTGAGCTCAGAAGAGGGAGCACCACCATGGCAGTTTTTCAATGCCATTGTGGGAAAGAAGAAGGGTAGGACAGACTGAAAGAAGGGTAGGACAGACTGAAAGTAGAATACATGAAGAAGCAGAAGCCACCCAATGTACATTGGTGGGAGGGTATGTACAACCCTAAGAGCTGTAGATAGGAATGATTTTTGATGGAGGGATAGATTCCTTTAAAGAGAACTGCAAAAAGCAGAAAAGTGGATGAAACACAAGTAATAGCAGTATGGATGGCAAATCAAGAGATTAGGACAGGGGGTGGTCCAGAAGAATTACAAAGTCCATTGCAAGGCTCTGGATAGACTCTTTAATATGCATAAATGAAACTTTAGGCAGTAGAGACTAAGAAGGATGGAGTTAGTCCCATGAAGGGAGCAGATCAGTAGAGAGACACATACAGGCAAAAAAGATAGACATGTGACATTTGGATAGATGAGGACTACATATTGGACTCAGGTATACAAACAAGAGGACAGGGAATAATGTGGAGTGCTGAAAACTGTGTCATCAAACTTATGATTTGAAATGGGTGGATTCTGACCCAGATGTGGCATTAGTGTCTGCATTGTGCCCTATTAGAATGCGCCATGTGTACTGTGTCACATTACCATGTGCCTCCCTCCAATATTAATGATGGGTTAGCTTGGATGACGTCACTTTTTGTCACCTGACTTTCAGTTCCCAAGCTAAACACCCCAGTGTCCAACATTTAACATCACTCTTTGAAAAGCATAGCCTTCAGATGTTTGCAAATGCTAGGGGACATAAAACAATAAAACACTTGCAAAACAACACAGAGAGTCCCCTAGTGTAGACATCCTTCCCCTTGTTGACTGAAACTGAAAGATAACTTTTATAGCACAATTGTAAAACAATTTATTTTCAACTATTTTCTTGTAGTTTTCAAGTTAACTCTGTATGTTCTTCTTTCTACTGTTAAAACATATACATTTGCACAGGTATAGAGTTTATATACATTTCTGTTCTAAGCCAGCAGGGTACACTGTGGACACATCCTTGAAGCTCGATACTGTACAAACCCTATTCAATACACACTTCTGTACCAGTAGTTTAATATGCACATAACATATAATTCTAATACATTTGTAAGACAAGCATATGAATCATGTTGATATTCACAAATGACATATGATTATTTGCAAAATTCCAGATAGCTGTGATGGCAGTATCTCCTTGTGTCACACTTCTATTCACAAATGACATAGAATTATTTACAAAATTCCAGATAGCTGGGCTGGCAGTGTGACAGTCACAGGCTATAATTAAGTACCTGGAATGGGTAGCCCTAGACCCACTTCATTTACGAATATGCAGTAAGTTCATTAGGTTTGGGTCTTTGGTTGCTCTGTAGGCCAGGCATAAGTCTCCCGTAAGAAGTATATGCAATATGGAGTATAGTGACTGGGATTTTAGTTGGTCCATGTAAGGCACATGCTGGAGGCTGTTGCTCTTCTTTGTTAGAAACTTCTGAGGTCTCTCTAATTGCTGTAGGTGCTTAGTATGGTACATACTGGCTGGGGAGTTACACTCAATTATGGGCCAGAAAAGTGCAGAGTACAGGGGGGTTATAACTTCTTTTGCTGTCATGGTGATACCTTTACCAATCAAGTGAGCTATGTAGAAAGCTTTTCTTACAATGGTAGACACATGGTGGTCAAAGTTAAGGTCGTGGTCAGACTGTGATCCCAGGTCTCTTACCACTTCATGGGTACTTAGAGTATTGTTATTGATTTAATAGTGTGAAAGGACATTGTTTGTGCCAAAGGGAATGATGATACATTTTTTTGCATTCAGTTTGAGACTGTGACTAATACACCAGTTGTTGGTCTGTGTGAGACCATCCTGGAGTATACTGACATAATTTGGGGATTCAGTGATTGCACCTAGTTTCCAGTCATCAAACTTGGTCAGCCACAACCCTTTTGTTTTGACCTGAACTTTTGAGAGGTATATATCAAACAGTAGAGGGCCCAACACTGACCCCTGTGGCACCCTGCTGGTAACAGGTCTGCTGGTTGATGTGGAGTCACCCAGTTTGATAGCATGTGTCCAGTTTGTAAGCCATTTGGCAACCCATCTTACAACAAAAGGGTTTACATTCAATTTGCTAAGTTTATCGGTACTGCTTGAAAGTGGGATTTTGTCAAAAGTCTTTGCCAAGTCAAGGTATGCTGTATGTATAGATTTGCCCTCATCAATAGCCTTGGTCACGCTTTCAAAGAAATCCACCAGATTTAACAGGTAATATCTGCCCTTCATGAAGCCGAATTGAGTAAGATCCAGGGTTTGTAGGTCACCTGTGTCCTTATTTATGAGGTTCCATAGCCTTACAGATGAGGCTGGTCAGGCTTATGAGACTATAATTTCTCAGGTCTGATGTTAGCCACCTTTGGTGAGGGAAATAACTGTAGCTGTTCTCCATTCCACAGGAATAAACCTTGTGGTTAGGCTATGACTGAAAAGGGTAGATAGTGGAGATGTTAGTTCAAGTTTTAGCCTGTTTAGAAGACAGCCTGGGATATCATCTTGTCCCATAAAGGCTGTGGTCTTTGCCTTGGAGAGGGCTTTGAGGACCTGCTCTTCAGCTATGTAAGGTGGGGGGGGGTTGGGAGAGGGTTTGTTGTAAGTTAGGAGGGGATAAGGATGTGAAATTTTCACCAAGCCTATCCGCTAGCAGGTTCACTATCTCTGTGGGGTCAGTGTGTGTGATACTGTTGGCCACAAGTTCTGCACATGCTTGGGTCCTACCATTTAGGTTATGTACACATCTGTAAAAGGCCTTATGGTTATCCTTGGCAGTAATTGCTAAGTTTCTCTCAAAGGAGCTCTTGGAAGAGTTGACAAGTTGTCTTGTCTGCCTGTTAAGGCTGAAGAGGCTGCTTTTCCATTGTTGGGCCTTTGTTTTTCTTTTCTTGGGCAGCAACTTTGTGCATTTATTATCGAGTTTGTTTATGCTGTAAGTCCACCATGGCAACTTGATTTTACTTGGGGGTCTGGCTTTCATTCTGTCTGGTACAGTTGAGTTTATACACTTATGCAAGTGATTGTAGAGGGCTTAGGTGTAAGCTTTGGCATAGTTACCACTTTCAGCTTGGGGTGAGGCTTGGAATGCATTTACACCTTCACTTTGGAGGGTATAATTTGCCTTGGTGATGTTTTTTTAGTCTGCTTTCACCCTTTGTAAAATCTGGTACTAGTGTCAGTTCGAAGGTGACTGATTTGTGATCAGTTTTAACTAATGAGGGTCCAACAGTTACAGCAGTGCACCTGTTTGACATGTTGGTGAGGACCAGATCTAGAATGTTTGTTCCTCTTGTTGGGGTCTGAACAATTTGTTCCAGGGCATTTTAATTCACAAAGTCAATGAACTTTTGTGCTAGCGAATTTGGGCTAGAGAATGTGTGTTTGGTAAAATTTGGATTGTCTTCACTTTGGTTAAGTAGGCTCCATGGGTGTCATGACCCATGGAGGGGGATCTATAACTGGCTAGGACTTGAAGGGAGGGTCTTACCCACCATAACTTGACCTGGAGTAACTCCATGAAGTTGTCCAGTCTAACTAGATGTGAGGTGAATTTATCACTAATATAGATTGAGACACTGCCTCCTTTGGTTTTCAAATGTTCATTTTTCATTCTAAAGGTGTGGAAGACATTGTAGTCTTACAGGGTTGGGGTACTCTCTAAAGCCTTAAACCAGGTTTCTGTGACTGTAGTGACATCTACATCTTCTAGTAATAGAAGTGCTTCCAGGGAGTGCAATTTTTGGTTTAAGCTCCTAGTATTTAGCAGCATGACCCTTATTTTGTTCTGACTGGATAATTTTGCATTGGTAATGTTGTTTTGAGACCTTGCCTAAAAAGGCACTATGGGACGCGAAAGTCTTTGCCAGCAACCAAAAGCCTATGGGTGCCAGGTGCAAACCATCTCCAGCAAAGCAGTGAGGTTTGTCAATCATGGCTTCCCAGACAGACAAGAACTGGATCACATTGGAATGCCACCAAAAACTAAGCCAATTATTAAAATCAAACATTTTTTGTTTATACTGTGGAATCATTCTAGGTGAGGGTAGTATGCTGCTCAATGCTAGGGACATACCTGCCTGGGACACATACTTAGAGAGCTCAACCATGTCTCTCTTCATATAGTCCATTGAGGTACATCTCAGATTATTCACACCAACATGAACGATGAGATATTTTTTGCTAAGAGACCTGAGTGCATGCATGATCTGATGAATCCTGGCACCTGACAGGTAGCTGACCCTGACTTTCCCCTTCACAAACCTGGTGAGTGGGACATCTGTGTGTCTCACTATTGAGTCTCCAATGACAAGAAAACTTGCTGTTTGAGTGTTATGCCTTATGGGCTTGGTGGGTGAGACACTGGTGTTCCTATGTGTCATGGGTGCTGTGGAGACTATGTTAGCTGTAGCAGACTTGTGTTTTGGAGGTCTCTGGTCTTTCGATAAGTTTTTCAAGAGAACTTTCTCATATGTGGATTTATGTGTTTGATGCATACTATGTGTATGAGTAGTGGTACTATGTGAATGTGTAGTGGTATGTGTATGAGTAGTGGTACTATGTGAATGTGTAGTGGTATGTGAATGTGTAGTGGTATGTGTATGAGTAGTGGTACTACGTGAATGTGTAGTGGAATGTGTATGAGTAGTGGTACTACGTGAATGTGTAGTGGTATGTGCATGAGTAGTGGTACTACGTGAATGTGTAGTGGTATGTGTATCAGTAGTGGTACTACATAAATGTGTAGTGGTATGTGTATGAGTAGTGGTACTACATGAATGTGTAGTGGTATATGCATGAGTAATGGTATACGTGAATGTGTAGTGGTATATGTATGAGTAGTTGTACTACGTGAATGTGTAGTGGTATGTGTATGAGTAGTGGTACGACGTGAATGTGTAGTGGTATGTGTATGAGTAGTGGTACTATGTGAATGTGTAGTGGCATGTGCATGAGTAGTGGTACTATGTGAATGTGTAGTGGTATGTGTATGAGTAGTGGTACGACGTGAATGTGTAGTGGTATGTGTATGAGTAATGGTACTACGTGAATGTGTAGTGGTATGTGTATGAATAGTGGTACTACGAGAATGTGTAGTGGTATGTGTATGAGTAGTGGTACTATGTGTATATGAAGTGGTGGGATTTACGTGTTTGATGCATACTATGTGTATGAGTAGTGGTACTATGTGTATATGAAGTGGTGGGTGAGTTGACAACCATCTCCTTGTTACTGTTTTGAGTGACAGAGAGCATGGATTCTAGATTCTTAGTGTAAATACATCTCTTGTACTCTGTACTAGACTGTGTTATTAGTAGAGGGTTGTCTGTGTATATGTGTTAATTGCTACACTGCCTCAGGAGACCCAAGTCAACAAGGTTGGTGGAAGAAACAAGAGTATCCAACTGTCCATAATGCTAGGTTGAAGACTGTTGTCACTAGGGTGTTTATTCAGAATCAGTCATGGAGGAGATCAGTAGATGAATATTGCTGCCCAGGTTTTAGGGAAATTTTTTGAATTTAACTGTTGGCTTGTGCACACAGCTGTGCTGCAGTGCGAGGTACTGCTTGACACACAAACAAGCAGAAACCTGCTCAAAAGCAGGGCCTAAATACCAGAAGCTAAGAACTTGAAAATAAATGTTAAAAAGATACAAAAATAAGCAATGAGGATGCTTATTCCAATCTCTAGACAACCCCCCTTTACCAGACAGGTCCCAATCAGCACAATTCTCTCAAAAGATGCAGAATAGGCCCCTTCCAATCCAAGATGGTCTGGCAAACGTGCTCAGAACAAACAAACCACTACAAACAGTTCCAGAAGCAGCTGATTGTTTAGATTAGTTTACTGTGTGAGTTTAAATGATATGATTGGCTGGTGGTGAAGCATGTACAATGACATTACTCCCACTTTTGTGAATCATCAATGGATGCTGTTTTAGATAGGATTTTTCTAACAATCTGAGTTTGATAATAGGGAAATTCAATAACTTTGTATAGACATGGATCTAGATTAATTTACAGATATCAGTTGATCATTTTTTCTCAAACAACTAAAATCAGGTTATACCTTGCCCTTTATTAATAGTGGGATGAGAGCTTTTTTGTCTCTGAAGTGTTTTGAGTGTGGTATGAGCAGATGAGCAGGCTGGTTTCTTTATCTTCCTATCCATTTTTACCAGAATAAGCGTTTGTTATAAATCACATTGAACATGAATATTTATACATTAAGGTAGACCAGTGCCCTGTAAAAGCAGACTAATTGCAATGTGATCCTTTGGAAATTTAAAGTGAACAAATCTAAGCTAGATCTTTGCCCAATATACATGGGCTATTAGTCCAGTAATATAATCCTTTAGACACTGAACGAACAAGAAAAATTTACTATGACTAGAAAATGACTCTGATGTAGAGGCATGGGTGTGATCTGGAACTAGAGACATTTACTGTGGTTTTAATGTATATAATTAGGCTTTTGGTGATATGATTCCTTATAACCAATCAGGGATAATCCTTAGTTCCACCACTCAGAAACCTCTATTCAAATGAGGGCGGCTCTTTCCATCATTTCACTGGACGCCTATGCTCCTGTTCACCATTGGATGGTGGGGTAGTCACTTACTCTAAGAAACTATCCCTGACTGGCCGGCTGGACCCTTGTCATCTCCTATACATAAATACTAGTGTGTATAAAGAGATTTTGCGTTTTAACAAGCTACACATTTGAAGAAGTCTACTTCAGCTGAATAAAAAGTTGAATGACACCAGCTTCTACTCAGGATTATTTCTGAAGCTCAGCATTATAAGAACAGAAACATTGTTTTACAGGATTTTTACTAGTGATAGGCATCTATATCCATAGGTCACCAGGAACCAGTTAATTGTAGGTTCTGGCTACTTCCTTTAGAAGGTTTTAGCTCAAGAATTATGGGAGGGAAGACCAAAAATCATACACATATTTTATGTATTGCTTTTAGAAAGCTGCAAGTAAAACAAGTTTTGCATTAGCAAGCATTTTCTAGAGGATACGAAATCTCACTTAGAAAGCTGCAAGTAAAACAAGTTTTGCATTAGCAAGCATTTTCTAGAGGATACAAAATCTAAACTCCATGTCTGTCATTGTCTAGTGGCTGCAGTTTTTATTTATACCATTTCTTACCTAGGTAAGCCCACTGAACAAAGTGTTCCTTTTCAGGGGAGCCCAGTTAGGTGCACTGATTGGTTAAGTGATTTACACAAAGTCATAGAGTAGTCAAGTAGAAGTGAAATGAATCAAACCCTGCACCCTTGACTATAGCAAGCAGATCATTAACCACTCAGACTCTTAGCCATCTGTGCTAACAGCTAGACAACTCTAATTCACTTCAGAAGTTAACAGAACAGCTGGTGTTGCATCAATATCCATTTACTGAGGCATAAGGATATGGAACTCTAATGTCAGTATCATATTTTTCTCTAAGCTGTCAAACATTTTTTTTATTTCTGGTAAATATTGAGGACTATAGTCAGATAATAATGATAGACATTAACGTTTCATTTATCACATTTTTCAGAAAATGAATGCCGATGCAAAGCCTACTGTTTTATTAAGATTTAAAATGAATTAGAGTAATATTTAAAAAAATGTAATTTTTGGCTTTGTTCAGAATACTTGAGCAAAGATCTTCCCTACCCTGATGTTATTGGATGATGTTCTTAAAAAAATCTTAAAATTACAAGGTGTTGCAGTAAAGTTGTTTTTTTTTTCAGACTAAATTAGTAAATGTAGTACCTTGCAATCTGATGTGTAATCTCTCCATAGTCCACAACAAAATGTTAAATCCCTCATTGCAGCATCAAAAATAAATAGTTTGTTAACAATTTTAAACTAAGAAAAAAAAATCTAAATTTGAATATACATGACTGTTCTCCTGTTGAAGACAAGTTTGATCTGGTGTTTGTCAGCCACATGCAACACATACCGACTAAAGGCTAGAGGACAGGCTGCTGCCTGTCTCAGTCCAACTGATAGGTAAACAGCTGGGATTTAAGATGATACTTTAACCAGGGGTGCACTCTACTTATCTGGGACTTTAACCAGGGGTGCACTCTACTTATCTGAGACTTTAACCAGGGGTATATTCTACGTATCTGGGACT
This sequence comes from Protopterus annectens, assembly GCF_019279795.1. Lineage (NCBI taxonomy): Eukaryota > Metazoa > Chordata > Ceratodontiformes > Protopteridae > Protopterus > Protopterus annectens. The sequence continues at coordinate 1,867,143,775 of NC_056731.1, read as the reverse complement.
TTAACCAGTGGTACACTCTACTTATCTGGGACTTTAACCAGGGGTGCACTCTACTTATCTGAGACTTTAACCAGGGGCACACTCTACTTATCTGGGACTTTAACCAGGGGTACACTCTACTTATCTGGGCTGCATTACAGCAATCAGTCAGGCAGCATTCAGCAGCTCTGTGGCAATGAAACTCAGCACTGCACATGTGCAGCAAGAGCTGCGTTCGAGTTCCATGACTATGTTTTACAATTATTGTGTCATAATTAAAAAAATAAACTTAGAAAAGTGGAAAGGGCTGCATCCCAGCAGCCAGTATCACAAGCCACCCATGGAAATACTTTATCATTAATGCAATGAGATAATTCAAAACATAAGGGCATTGCAATATGTTAACTTTAATGGGATTAGCCAGGTATGCACAATTCAATGACTTCTGTAAGAAATAGTTACACAAATAACTTACAGACAAGCTGCTGAATGACATAGTTCACCTTTGTCAAGCTTGAAAGGTCATAATTATTTATACAGACTCAAGAAGTGCAATTTCCTGGTGACTGTTAAATACCACGTATTATTCTTTACAGTTCGTTGATTCTCTTAAATGTAAGCATTTTTTTAAGTTTACGGAGAAAAGGAAGGAGAGATTTTCATGTTACAGAAGTTGCTTTAACTTCTCCTTTTCCATTTGAGTAGTTTTTAATTGAAATCTAAAGCAGATGTGATTACTTTTTAGAAAGGTGTCCATTTCTGTTGGCACCTCTGTAGCTTCTTGCTTTGCTGTGGGGTCTGCCACACGCTGAGTTAGTATATAGTGGGTTACGCTGTTCTATCTGTGTAGGCTCTGTTTACCAAGCTGGATGGCATAAACAGGGCTATACAGCAAATGCAAACAGTCTTATTGTCATACAACAAGCACAATCCATGTAGCATATATATAATATGGTATGTTGTACGCAAATGCCTCTTAAGATTACTGTGCTACTCTGCCCGCTTGTGTATATTCGTCTACGTGTATATCCATCTATGTGTATATCCATCTATGTGTATATCCATCTATGCGTATCTGTATTTAGATAGACAGATAGATAGATATAAATATATAGATAGATATCACACATATAGGTGCATAGGTATATGTGTGTGTATATGTCTGTTTTCTTGTTGATTTTTTACTCCAGGCCTCCACATAAATACTAATATCTAATGTACATGGATCACAAAGTTAGTAAAAGTAATAAGCAAATAAATAAACAGGAATGATGAAAAGTTCCTTATGTAGAAACTACTAATGTGTTTGGTATTCGTTGTTTGAATCTCTAGTCAGTCCATTTTCCGCCGTCTTCTTTATTACTATAATCTGACTCCTTACATTTATTAATGGTGAGGTGGTCTGAAAAAGCAGTGACCTCTGTTAATCTGACACCACTGTTAATCTGAAAATGTTCACCTGTGGAAGCATGATTGCAGTGGTTGCACCTGAATCTGTGAGCGCTGTTAATCTAAGTTCACCAGTGAAAGTAAGAGTTGCAAAAGGTAAGCAGATTGATGCAATCTGCCCGGAATATCCTGCCTACTAAGAATCTTCTGTACCCCTATTATTGCAGGCTAATGAAATGAAGACAGCCTAAATATGTGCATGACAGGGAAAACAGCCTCCACTGATTTTCCTGTATATTTAAATAGGAAGCAAAAAATAAAATAAGTGCTCAAACCTAGTACTCAGACAATGACAAGAAGAGAACATTTACATTTACAACTACAGCGAAAACTCTATGGCATAGTAGGAATGATAAACTCCTGATGCATAATTCATGAAGATTGTACCCCATACATGCACCCACTCCCCAATTATAAAAACACAATAAGATCTCTGCAACTTGGAGGAAAATAACTAAATGGTACCACCCTTTCCATGATGTTCCAGAATTTAACTTTTAAACAATTCTTTGGCAGATTAACACAGAGAGATATGCAGATGAGCTACTAACAGGCTTTAGCCTCTAATCCTGGTTTTGATTCCTCAGTTTCTGCTTTAAGACTGTCATATTCAATATGAGTCCCTTAACCAGACAGCGTTCCTGTATTGTCCCTGAAAAGATGCACATGGACCTAGTGGGTTAACCATTTAACAAATGAATCTTCTAAAAAGTCATAGTTCTCCACCTGTTAATGATTTCAGATGCATACAATTCAAAGACAGCGTAATCAGATAAACTGAGCTTTTGCTAACGAAACATCTGGGTCAGACAGTATAGAATGTCTAGGTAAATGTCTGAAGAATAAGACTCACAAATCAGTACCATTAATAACAGGACTTCTTTAATAAACTGTGTCAGTAGCTGACAAATAGAATGCTAGACACTCCAGTTGGGACAGAGATGTGTTGCATCTTATACTGTGGGTAGGGTCATCTGCCCTTTTACATCGCCCATGCTTTAAAGTTGAAAGCAGTAAATGGAAGGACAGAGAAATCAGATCTGATGTTAGTTGCACTTGAAACAAACCATGTTACTGCAGTTCATACCACATCAATGCATTAATTTCTTCTCGGACTAAAGACAGAAACAGAAAACACACACATGGGTGCGTGCAGACACACACATGCATGGTTGCACTCAAGAAATGGATGAAATCTAGAAAATAACACTTAGAATATAATGATGTATTTGGTGAATTTAATGTGCCTGATATGCCCCACAATTCCAAAACAAATTGTACTCAGAGGGAGGCACTGCACCATAGTTCATGAGCATTCTGGGAGTATTTGTGACTCAGTGCTGTATCATGTCCCAAGGATAAATTAGCCCATGAAGTGATATAATCCAATAGCTTTTTCAGCAAGATGATTTTGGTTTCCTGCAAAAGGTCTGCAATATTTGCTGAAAGGACCACTGATAGGAGGGCAGTGTTGTGTGGATATGTGTATTAGGTGAGTGTGAGTCCAAACAGAGTCAAAGCCTAGGATTACAATCAGAAGACAGCAAGCAAATAAATATGCAGAAGGGCAAAGAAAGGAGTTATACAAGAGAAGTAGTTCATATAACACCTAAAACAAAATTCCAAAAAAACAGAGAAGATGCATCTAACAGTACTTGAACACTTCTGCAGACCTGCGGACACCAGAGAAAATGTACAGTGACACCATTTGGTCGACCCAAACAGATGGTCAACAGGTATGTAAGATCAACAATCCCTCAGTAGGGAAATTTCCCTTTCCCCAGGGATTTTGCAATTATATAGTTAGTATATAAAATTAGTAGGAGTATGGGGTAGCTTGTCTTGCTGCAAAAACACTTATGTTTGGTTTAGTCTGCTCCTAAGAGCATACCCAGAATGTGTCAACCTTTGTTGTTTTGACATTATTACATTGCTTATGGAAGTGTTGTGTAATTGGTCATTCTAACCACTGCCTTAAACCCACATAAGGATGTTTATAGCACAGCACTGCACTGAATCTAATGGTGCCTTCTGTGCAGAGTCTGCATGTCCTCTCTGTGGTCGTGTGGGTTTCCTCCGGGTGCTCTGGTTTCCTCCCACATCCCAAAGACATGCTGTAGGTGGATTGAACACTCTAAATTGGCCCTAGGTGTGAGTGCATGTATGTGTGTGCCTTCTGTGGAAGGTTGGGCGCCAGGCTGGCAACTCGACACTGTAAAACTCCACTGCCAATCATGAGTGGACAGGTGATCCGCTGTGGTGTCCCCTAACCGGGAAAAGCCTAAAGAAGAAGAAGAACACTGCACTGACCCTAATAACCACTGTACAGAGACCTCATCATGTTTTTTAAAAGAGTAGAAAAGTAAATGACTTCTAAGTTAATGAGCTTCTTCCTGTAAACCAGGGTTTGATCCCATCAGCCTTCATTTACCTAGTGTGTGACACTATGCAAGTCACCTGGTCTTAAAAAGGTCCCTGTGGATCAGTGTTCTACACCTTTTAACAACTACAAATAAAAAATCAATTCACTTAACCAATGTTTCTTGGTTTGGTCTTAAAAAGGTCCCTGCAGATACAGCGTTCTACACCTTTAAACAACTACAAATAAAAAATTGAGTCACTTAACCAGACACCTGTGGTTATCTCCTCCCGAGTCCAGTAAGAATGTGGGATAATGTGGGATAATATGCAGAAATGTGTTTAAAATTGGAAAGTTACAAAAGTGATGATAAATATAAGCACATTAGGAAAGAGGCAGTGTAAAATCTGTGGACTTTAATGAACTGTATTGAAAAATTCTACCACTCAGGGTCATTTATTTCTGCTTCAGAAAAGGGGAGATTTAAGATGTGTGTCCTCTTTGTTTAAATTGTTGTTCTCACTAAGATGTTGATCATGTAATGTGTTTTCTGTGTACTAGACAGCTTCAAAAATCACATGTAATGAAGAGGATTCAGAATATTCTGTAAAGGAGTAATCAAGCATGACAATCAGGACATTCATCCAAAAATAGAGCATCCAGTGCAGAGTATAAAAGTAGGAATGTACCAACAAAACAGGGATAGGGTGTAAAAATAGGACTGTACCAACAAAGCAGGGACAGTTAACTGGTCTGTTTGGCTGTAACGGTTGAAGGGTAAAGTACTGAAACGTTGTTTCTGCTGATTATTCTTTTCCAAAGAAAAGACAACATCAGGAAGTACATATTTGCATCAAATATAAGGAGTTTCAGACGTGTGATAATGATCTCTAGAGAGACATAAAGTTCACTTACAGATAACTCTGTAGTTTTATTCTTCCACTGTTTCAACTGCATTCAGAGCCACCAAAGCTAAGATAAGAATATTTTCTGGATTAACTGCACTTATACTTATTTTATACAGTGATCACCACTGTTTTTGAGCATTCTTAAAGTATTTATTTAATTTTGTGGCAAAAATAGTTATGTCTTTGTCAGTTGTGTTTTCCAGTCTGTGTGCCTCCAAATCTCTTTGCAGAAGGGTGAATTAGTCAGGGACTTAGTTGTTTCATATTTGTTTGTTGTTTAATTTGCAGTTGAGAGTTGCTTTTACTGTGCTATTAAATTAAGAAATTCTAGGAGCAGACATCTTCTGGCAGAAGGTGTTCACCTGGGCTGTCTGAGTTCGGAAGCACTGCACGAAGCACAAAGGGATGTTATTCATTGGCTAGAGGGTATAGGAGTCAGTTTTCAAGCTTTTTTTTCCTCTGCTATAAATCAGGCAACTTTGCGCTGAGCTGCTCACAGAGCAGTGGTGGTTAGCAGTGCCCTGTAGAGTAACAAAATCCTAGACAGCAAAATTTACTTTTAAAGTTAGGATTAGATCCAAAACCTATTAAATGGTGTGGCATTGCATGGAAATAAGCTTAGACCTGCTAGTGTGTACATCTAATAGCACTATCATATCCTAGCACTATGTAACAGCTTGCCCTTAACCCCAGAAACTACCCTAAGAGACCCATGTTAAAAAATGCATCCTCAATCCTAAACCACCAACCCTATTACAGGCCACTCAACATGGATATGCAATTTCCAAATGCTTCTGTGGCCAGCTTGATAGAGCTGGGCATTCTAAGGCAATGCAGCAACTGACTCATGTCCTCAGACAACCTGTTAATCATTAAAGAAAATAACATGGTATGTGAGAGATGTAAATACACAACTTCCTTAGAAGAAAAACCTTGAATAGAAACAAGGCTGTCATTAATACCCACACTGCATTCTTCACACATACCATTCCACACATATACAGATGCTCTTATGCTGAGGTGGGTCCATATCACTTAATTGAAATACGTATTCATCGAACTCTAAACATCAACATTCATTTCAGCAAACCTCAGACTTTTTTCCCCAGGGTTAGGAAGCACTTTGCCATCACCACAATGTTGCCCTTTTCCCCACTGTAGTGCGATCTCTGAGTTGGTATATATAGTTAGGATGTGGAGGGGTGCAGCCCCTCCACACTGGGGATTGTAGGGGACAAAGCCCCCAAATGAGTGGGTTTGGTTTAGTGCAGTGTGTGTTTTGGAGTGCTAGTTGGTGAGTGGTTCCTAACTCTGGAAAAAAGTCTGAGGTTTACTGAAATTAATTTCTATGTTTAGAGTTTGATGAATATGTATTCAACGAATACATATTTCAGTTAAGTGATATAGAGCTGCTGAGGTGCTTAAAAGAAACCTTTCCAAATCTCAAAGACCTCCAAAGCCACCTAATGGCAACATGCTCCTCAGCAATCATTAAAGCACACACCTTGTCGAGTGGATGGGTAACAGAAAATACACCCGTGGGATCACTTCATTGGCTCTGCTTGACAGAAGATCAGTTAATGAATCAATGGGGCAGCGAAAGCCGGCACACTCTGGCTAGGCTTATAAATGACCTAGGGCAGATAGCCTAGTACTTACCTATGAACCTATGAACCCAAAAGCAACACCAAACATCTCACATAAGTCTACACCCAATGGTGTCCCAAGAACAAAGCTCATAAGGCAAGCATATACTTCACCTAAAACTCTTGTCATTGGGGACTCCATTGTATTACACATAGATGCCCCACTCACCAAGTCAGGCAAAGAGAATATAATGGATAAGTGCCTATCTGGAGCCAGAATCCATAATATCAGACACACACACTCAGGCCACTGCACCCAAGGTGCCACTTTGACAAAAAGAGGCATACTGGATCTCTCAGAATATGTGTCACAGATGGGTATGAGCCTTGCATTGAGAAGCATTCTATCTTCCCCAAGGATGATGTTACAGTATGAACATAAAATTATTGATTTTAATAAGTGCCTTAGTTTCTGGTGTCACTCCAGGGGGGATCCAATATCTGTCAGCATGGGAGAGCATGGTCAGTAGATTACATTGCTTTACCAAGGATGAGTTGCACCTGTTCCACCTTCCCCCCAAGGCTTTTGGATATTGGCTAAAACTTTATCCATCCCCCTTAGAGCCTTCTTATGTAATGCCAAAGAAGACAAAACTACCAACATGGTGAAAAAGTCTAGAAGCAACTTAAGGTGTTACTGCTCAATGCTTGGAGCCTAAACAAAAAAAACTTGACACCCTTCAAGCCCTCCTCACTATGGGAACATAAACATCTGTGCCATGATTGTGACTTGGTTTAAAACCATAAAAAGTACTCCAGAATGGCAAGGCTACAGCGCCTTCCAAACATTTAGATTAACAACAGCATAGACTGGGGCCAAAGGTGGAGGTATCTCAATCTATGTTAGCAACAAAAATATCCCCAAGGTGGTTAAACTAGATGATACTATGGACTTCATCCATGTGCAAGTCACCACAGATAAGGTCCCGCAGCATATTATGACTAACTACAGGTCACCATCTATGCCCCTAGAGTCGCACAACTCTTACCTAAACCTACTAGAAGCACTCACTATCCAATCAAACCCACTATTCATGGGTAACTTTAACTGCCCCTCTATAGACTGAGAAACGTACACTGCCTCATTCTCACAGGCACAATATTTCCTGGACTTTATTGACATAAATAGCCTGAACAGTTAGTGCATGCTCCAAACAGAGGACCAAAGATAATGGACCTGGTACTCACCAACATGGTAGAGCTTTACACACATCCTCACTAGTGAGGTTGGATCTCAAAGCTGTCTCATTTGAAGTAAAAATAAACCCAGAAGTCAAGGCTATCATTGCAAGCCTGTGTCTCTCCAAGTTCACAGATGACTGTAAATTTGGAGCTATTATTGGGAGGGTGGCCTAATGGTTAAGGTGTTTGCCTTACAAACACAAGGTGCAGGGTTTGAGTCTCACAGGGGATAATTGGCTAGGCTTACAATGGCTTGCAAGGGCAGTTAGCTTAGTACTAATCTATGAATCTATGAATCTATGAATTATAGATTCCCCTAAAGACACATACATTTTACAAGTGGGTTTACCACAGACATGACCTAAAACTCAATGCCAAAAAACACATTATAATGCCCTTGGGAAACTATCAACCCAAGTTAATAACTCCATCAATAAAACACCTCTGAGAATCGACACAGTACTAAGGGATCTGGGAACATAAGTAGACAGCAATCCGGCCTTTAACCAACACATAGCTAAGATAATAAGAAAATCATTCTATGTCTGCCAACTTAAAGGAAATGGTATGCCATCCAGGTCCATGGAAGTTATAGTACCACTCTACTCAGCCCTTGTCAGACCTTTCATTGAATACAATGCCCCCTTTGGCATGTGTTTAACTAGACACTTGGCAACAGTTGAAATGCCCACAGTGGCTTTTTACCAGGAGAATTCAGGGCATGAGCACCTTGTCATGCACTGATTGCCTAAAGGCTCTGTCACTGTATTCAGTCTTCTACAAGCTGCTGAGAGGAAATCTTTGCCTGGCTTATAGGGCTTCCTCAGACCCAGTCCTGATGTATCTGTTGCAAATGCACAAAACAAACAGCACCAGAAAACTAGATGAAGGGATCTGAACTTTACAGACAGAATGTGGTGGAGTGACAGATATGTGTCCCAAAGGATCCCCACACCATGGAATGTGCTCCCATCCATGTAAAACAGAGTTCATCCCTTACCTTTTTTCAAACAAAACCTTGATAATTGGATGGGGAATCATAAATTTACCCCGGGTCTGCCACCTATGTTCCTTATGGACAGAGGTCATTTGTAAGAAAAATATTATTCTAACTAACACTCCCCCCTTACAAATCCTTAACTACCTTCTTACTAACATGCCCTCTATCATGATACTTGGGATCATCATAGTTTGGGTATGTGGCTTGAAAGAGCTGTAGTGGTCATTAGACTAGTAATAACCTATGAACCACATGACCACGATTAAAGCCTCACAGTGGATTTAGTCAATCAGTGGCCATAGAAACACAGAAAGAACTGTAGGGTTTAGTGAGTGTGTTTGTGGTGTGTGTGTGTGTGTGTGTGTGTGTGTGTGTGTGTGTGTGTGTGTGTGTGTGTGTGTGTGTGTGTGTGTGTGTGTGTGTGTGTGTGCGTGTGTATGTGCGTTCATGCTTGTGTGGGGGTAAGTGTTGACTTTTATGGCAATCTCTGGGATGGTTTCTGCTAGAATGAAGCCATTCACTTCTTGAGATGTTCTGGACAGTAAATGAGTGGGAAATCACTGTTTCTCAGTAATAACCTTACATTCTGAAGTTGCCTTCTGTACTTCTCTCCTCTACTAACTGCTTTCAGCCCTCTTTTCTCAGAAACATGTAGGAGAGAGAAGTGCATTTGTGGAAGTTATGCATTACCAATAGAGTATATTAATTATTTCTAATGCTTTGTGCCTGTGTACTTAAAATTGTTCCTGCATTTCATGCCAGATGCTGTCAGCAACATATCTGACTCTTTTTTTATTATTCAATTATACCTGCCAATGATGTGGCAAGGCTAACATATATATAAATTGCTTCCAGGGGTAGTACATTCACGTCACCAAAAAGTAACCAGTCATAGGTTCATAGGTTCATAGGTTGATACTAGGCTGTCGGCCCTAGGACATATACAAGCCTAGCCATAACAATTCCCTGGCTATTTCTTCCCACAATATGTACTTCCCTAGATCCCTGTCTAGCAGGGCGACTGATGTGATCCCCAGGGTGAATTTCCTATCTCCCATCCAATCATCAGGGTTCCTTTCGAAGAGGGCCAAACAGGTGCTCTGCTTGACATGTATGGGCAGTCTATTCCAGAGTCTGGGAGTCTCTGGGTCAGGAACCTATCCCTCCAGCATGTTTTGTTCATTATGATGACAAAGTTTAGATCCCTGGAGCATGTGGCTCTGAGGGATTGGGATTTCTTTAAGTGTAGCATGTCCAACAGCTCTGGGTTTGACATGGCCTTGTATGTTAAGCAGAGATTGCCTCTGAGTAGACGATGTGCGACAGAGTATAGCTGGAGTTTTTTTAGATGGTCAGCATAGAGCATCTGCTTTAGGCCTGTGATTATTTTAGTGAGGTATTTCTGTGGCCTTTCCAGTTGTTGCAGATGCCTTGAGAGGTATATACCAAACAGGGCATTGTATTCTATAATGGGTCTAATGAGGGATGAGTACAGTGGGACAATAACCTCCTTTTTTCTGGATGAAAAGCCCTTAGTGATGAGGTGTGCCACATAGAAGGATTTCCTGACAGTTGTGGAGATGTGGTTAACGAAGGTGAGACCACTGTCCACCTGTGTCCCTAAGTCTCTTATCACACTTTTGATGCTTACTGTACTGCCACCTATGTGGTAATTTATGGGTATATGTGTTTTCCCAAAGGGGATAACAATACATTTCTTGGCTTTGAGCTTGAGCCCATGACTCTGGCACCAAGCATCTGTTTCTATAAGGCGCTTTTGTAGAATATCCACATCATTTGGGGATTCAATAATGGCTCCCAGTTTGCAGTCATCTGTGAACTTTGTTAGCCAGAGTCCCTTAGTGTAGTGTTGGCCTGTACTTCAGAGAAATAGATGCCAAACAAGAGAGTTCCAGGACTGAACCCTGAGGTACTCCACTTGTCATTTGTCTGGAGCTAGATTTGGAGTCAGCTACTTTTGCAGTGTGGGTTCTGTCAGTAAGCCAGTTGGCAACCCATTGAATGACGTAGGGATTAATGTCCAGCTTAGTAAGTTTTTCTATGATTCCAGGGGATGGTGTCGAAGGCCTTGGTGAGGTCCAGAAAAGTTGTGTGGACCACCTTACCCTCGTCCACAGCCCTGGAGATTGATTTGAAGAAGTCAATCAGGTTCAGAAGACAAGATTGGCCCTTCATGAACCCAAACTGGGTGGGGTCCAGTGTTTGAAGGTCACCAATGTCTTTGTTTATAAGTTCCATGATAATACATTCCATGGCCTTGCAGATCAAGCTCGTCAGGTTGATGGGGCAGTAGTTCCCAGGATCCAAGGTGGATCCCCCCTTGTAGAGTGGGATAACTGTAGCTGTGTGCCACTCAGTGGGCATGAAGCCTGAGGTGAGGCTATGATTAAACATGACACTTAGGTGAGGTGCCAGTTCATTTTGTAGTTCATGTGGTACACAGCCCGGGATGTGGTCTGGTCCCATGGATGCTGTATTCTTAGCTTTGGAGAGTGCAGTTGTTACCTGTGTGGCCATTATTACTGGAATTTTGCAATCTTTCGCTATTGAGATGGGCCCTTTAGAGGGTGAGAGGGGGTGAAGTTGCCACTGAATTGATCTGCCAGGATATTGGCAATATCCTTGGGATCAGTATATTTAATGCCATTCTGTTGTAGCTCAGAGCAGATCTGAGCATTGCCATTTAGATTCTTGGCATAGTTATAGAATGCCTTGTGGTTGTCTTTGAAATCTTTGGCAATTTTATTTTCGTAACTAGCTTTGGAGGATTTTTATGAGGAATCTCAGCTTCTTATTGAGGCTGTTAAGGGAGTTTTTTGCATCCTGGGATTTTCCTCTTTTCTGTAACAGTTTCTTCCTTTTGTTGTAAAGTTTGTTTATGGCAAGGGACCACCAGATTGGCTTCCTTTTTTGGAGGAGAGCATCTTGGTTCTATTTAGGATGGCACGATTCATGCATGAGTGGATGTGCTCATACAGTGCCTTAGTGTAGGATTCAGCAGTTGAGCTTTCAGTTCCCGTCTGCATGGGTGTCATGAAGTTTGTCACTTCTGACTTGAGTAGCATGAAGTTGGCTTTGGAGAAGTTTTTTATGGAGACACTCAGGTAAGTCATGCATCTTGGTTTTAACTGCGGATTAGGCAGTAAGTACCAGCTATACCATCAGCACATTTGTCTCATCACATCTTTTCAGGAATTTTAGGTGGATGTATAAACAAGGACAGGTATGTGTAGTCACATGCTCCAATAAGATAGCTTGTTTCTTCCTCTGCACCATGTGTATTAATGCATAATATAATAATTTCATACTTAGGTGAGACAAATGGTTTAATATGACATGACAAGGTATTATCACTGAATTACCAGACAGAATAATTTGATACTATTTTTGATGTGTATTATGCATGTAAACATTCACTTATTTGTTAGCATGGGTGTGTTTGTGTATTTAAGGAGTGAATACTTAATTTTTTAAATCCATACTTGACCCTCTATTTAAGGTTTGTCTTTGTGAACCACAGTCACATTTTACAATTTAAATCATGAGATTAAACTGGATTTTAGACTTTTCTAGTAAAATGAAAAGATATATAGAGATTTATGAAAGTAAAAACTCGGGTATATACACACAGCAATCTTAACTCTTTGCAGCTGAAGGTTTTAGCTGTAAAACTGAGGATTTCTTGTTCTTTGTTACCACACAGTGACACCTGCTGAGAGAAAGGGGGTACAAAAGGGTATCTAAGCTAGCAGCGTTAATGGCATCAAAACATCAGTGTTCGATAACTGTTAAAAGGAAACGAAGCAAACCGCAAGGGCAGCGTAATTTTATCTTCATGTAGAACAGTCAGTAACTGTATTCCTACTCAAGGCTAGTTTTGCAGCATACGAACATGAGAGTATATTCTGTGTATCTGTCAGGCTGCTTTATGTTTTTTTTTATCCTTTTCTGCACTGTTTTGCTGCAGTAGCTGAATAAATCTAACCTGTTCAAATGAGAAAAAGTGATTAGTAAGAAATCCTTGCACTAGATATATTACAGGGAATCAGTCTTAAGGAAACAGAAATATCTAAAAGACAGAACAATACTTAAGGCGACTCAATGCCACTATTGCACTCATTATCACAAGCAGCTCTTACTCGCCTTCCTCTAAATGGCATCTGCTGGATACTTCCATAAATAGTACAACATCTACTGATATATCGTTTAATGTTCTCAAACATGAAGGAGGGTACATACAAGGTTTACCCTTTTAATACCAAAAGTGTCTCTCTTAAAAGGGAGACCTTTATATTTATTTATATCAGTCCAAACAGGTTAGTAAGGCATCAAGGAATGTATCTTTATTTAGTGAAGTCAAGTGATCTGAGTCACTGTTTAGCTCAGTCTAATGAAACAGATTGCGAAATATGTAAAATGGGTTGTTCTGTACCAGTTAATGGCTTACCATGCAGCACATGTACTTCCTGGCTGTTAATAAGACTCTATTCCCACATGATGTGCATAATGATAGACATAGCCTTCAAGCTAATTTCTTTGAATATTTTACGGGTTTTGGAAAGAACTGACAAGACAAACTGCATGTTCTGGATCCACTGTTTACCAGAAGAGCAATCTGCTGACCTCACAACGTAGGGTTGCCAACTGTCCAGAATTTTTCTGGACAGTCCAGAATTAAGGGACACTGTCACTGGCATTGAAGAGCACAAGAATATGTTTGACTGGACACAACAATATTGTGCAACAATCCGCTTGAGGGGAGGTTAATGCCCACGTCTTTTATGCACACATTTTGCTTATTTCCTAATCTGTTGTACCATTGCACCAAATGGATTCTGGATAAGTTTGTCCTAAGCAAAGTAAAAACACAATTATCTAATGTAACAGGCAATGTAACAAACAGCCTAATTACCCACCTGAAAAGTTCCTTAATCCTTATATAGGTTCATAGGTGTGTACTAGGCTAAATGGCCTTGGAGCCTTTACAAGCCTAGCCCATAGGATTAACCTGGCATCATGCCACCCGACCGTAGTTCCCAGTGCCTCTGTTGAGTAAAATCACAGGAATGATCCCCGGGTGAATTTTCTATTTCCCATCCACTCATCAAGATTTCTCTTAAAGATGGCCAGTGAGGTTCTCTGCTTGACATGTATGGGAAGTCTATTCCATAGCATGGGCCGTCTCTGGGTTATGAACCTGTCCTTCCAGCATGATCTGTTGATTGTGGTAATGAGGTTGAGATCTCTGGAGCATGTGGTGCAGAGGGACTGAGATTTCTTTAGATGTAGTATTTTCAACTGAGAATGTTAAAGTAAGGGTATGGCATACATCATTTAAAATATCTTTCAGAGCATATGTGTTTTAAAAAAATTACTTCTCTGGAACCTATAAGTGCCAGGTAAGTGTGTTCTCTGATATAACAACTTTTTTTCTGCCCTGGCTACATTTCCTGCATTGCACATAAATCACTTCATTCTTGTTATTAGATCTTAATTTTACTTTCACATTGAGATGGTGAGTGTAATGTGCAAACCTCTGGTTTTGCTGCTTGTCTGGAAGTCTTGGTAGGGTGATAATAGTCATGTTGCTTTGCAGACTGTTCTGATTGGACTGATGACCCTCAAGTCTATAACCATGTGCTCCCTTTT